>NC_057806.1:256075641-256375641 GCF_018294505.1 Triticum aestivum | reverse complement strand
CCATTCATATAAGCCAAACTTGGTCTTAAATGCGGTTTTCCATTCATCACCTTCTTGGATGCGTATTTGATAGTAGCCACTCTTAAGATCAATCTTAGAGAAAATGGTAGCTCTGCTAAGCCCATCAAGCACATCATCTAAGCATGGGATAGGGTAACAATAACGCACGGTAATAGCATTGATAGGACGGCAATCGGAACACATGCGATATGTACCATCTTTCTTTGGAACAAGGATTACCGGGACGACACAAGGGCTCAAACTTTCTTGTACACGTCCGTTGTCGATGAGTTGTTGTACTTGCCGTTGGATCTCCTTGGTTTCCTCGGGGTTGACGTGGTAGGGAGCCTTGTTAGGAAGAGGAGCTCCGGGGATGAGGTCGATTCGGTGCTTGATGCCTCGTAGAGGAGGTAGACCCGGAGGTAGCTCGTCGGGGAAAACATCTTGGAATTCCTACAATAGAGAAGACAACACTAAAGGAAGATTGTGAGAGGTGTTAGCTTTTGGTGCCTCGTCCTTGCACAAAAGGACATAGTGCATGACACTAGATGGGTTCTCACACACTTCTCTTATATCACTTTTGGTGGCAAATATAACTAAGTTCTTCTTGTTGCTCATTGTGGAGGCATTCATTTTGGGCTCGTGGCGCTCATTATCTTTTTGGTGGTTCGCTCTATCACTATTCTCTCCATGATGGGTGGTTTGCTTATCAGCGATCACTTGGCTCGGAGACATAGGGCGAAGTACGTACTCCTTTCCTTTCATCTTGAAGATATAGTGATTCGTTCGACCGTTGTGGATGACACCTCGATCAAATTGCCATGGTCTCCCGAGAAGAAGGTGGCAAACGGTCATCGGAACGACATCACACTTCAAAGTGTCTTCGTAAGCTCCGATGTTGAAGGAGACTTGCACTCTATGCTCGACTTGGATAGTGCCGGAGTTGCTAAGCCATTGAACTTTTTATGGATGTGGATGCTTCATCTTGGCCCATTGGAGCTTGGAGCATAGTTCTTCACTTGCTAAGTTATGGAACCTCCCTCCATCGATGATGACCTTGACGGACCTTCCATTGATGTCGGCCTTGGTATGAAAGATATGGCATCTTTGGTCTTCTTCTTGTTGATATTGAAGAGTCAAGACCTTGGAGACAACAAGAGCGGGGCTTGAACTTTCGTCACAAAAGACTTGTTCTTCTTCATCTTTGTTCACTTGTCGGTGCATTGCCACTTGCTTAAGTTCTTCCATTTCTCCTTCACTCATGGAGTCATATGTACCATCGTTGTTGAGGATCATGGTTTGCTTGTTAGTACACTCAAAGGACTTGTTGCCTCGGCCTCCACATGTGAAGCATTTGAAGGAATTTGTCTTGACGGTCTCATCGGTTGGGGTAGATGATGATGAAGCTCTCGGCTTGAAGTTTCTTGTTGTAGGAGGATGACTTGGAGTTGTCGAAGTTTTCTTGTAACTCGACTTGTCATTGTTGCTTGTAGATGGCTTGGTTGAGGTAGAAGGTGTTGGAGTCGTTGAAGCTTGGTTGTTGGAGAAGCCATAGGACATGGTTGAGAACTTGGCATATTTGAAATCATATTGCACTTGACGTTCCGCTTTGGTAGCTTGATGCACTAGCTCGATGAGGTTCGAGTATGGTTGGAAGTCGGTGATCTTCTTGATAGGATGATTGAGTCCATTCAAGAAACGTGACATAGTTTGCTCATCATCTTCCATGACATTGGCTCATATCATTGCAATCTCCATTTCCTTGTAGTATTCTTCAACGCTCTTGGTTCCTTGCTTGAGGAGTTGGAGTTTCTTGAAGAGGTAGCGGCTGTATTAGGTTGGCACGAAGCATGCTCTCATGACATCCTTCATTTGCGCCCAAGTGGTGATGGGTGGTTCACCTCTTGCCTCTCAACGCTCAATGACTTGTTCCCACCAAATGAGGACATAATCTTGGAACTCAAGGGATGCCATCACGATCTTCTTCTCTTCCTCATAGTTGTGCAAGCGTAAGATTTTGTCGACCTTCAATGCCCTTGAAAGGTACTCTTCGGGATCATTGCTTCCATTGAACTTGGGCATGGTGAACTTAAGCTTGCCATATCTTTTCTCTTCATTGTGTTGGGGTCGAGGATGATGACGTCCTTGACGAGAAGGATCGTCTCTCTCAACTTGCTCTTGTCGTGGAGGATTTCCATTATCTCCTTCGTTCTTGGCGAACTTGAGGTTCTTGGCAAGGAGGTTGTGGAACTTGACGATGCACTCAAGCTTGATAGTTCCTCTCTTGAACTTCTTCGTGAAGCGCTTCTTGTTGCTCACAAGCTTGTCGGTTGCGCGTGGCTACGGCTCGACTTGAATATCAGAGGGCTTGTTGCACCTCAAGTGCTTGAGCTTCTCAAAATTGTTGTTCTTGACGTTGTGCCTCGGCATCTTGTGCATCTTGGTGTAGACGCGCTCGCTCTTCCTCTTCGTGTTGGCGTTGGCATTGCCGTTCTTGTGCTTGAGCAAAAGTAGCTTGGTTTTGATGTTGTCGGTGCTCTTGAGAGTTGTTGTCGTGTAGAGGGTTGCAGTTTGCTTGACGATCTTGGCACGCGGCACATCGAAAAGTAATCGATGTCGGTGTACTTGAGACAGAGATGGTGTAGTCGGAGTGTCAACTTGAGTGGCTCCTTCTTGAGGAGGACGAAGTGGAAGAAGAGCGGTTGAGCAACAAAGCACGAATCCCATCCATTCTTGCATCATTCTCTTGCTTGTGATCGTCGAGCTTGTTGTCGAAATAGTCTCTTGTACGTTGCTCAAAGAGTCACAAGTCGGTGGCGAGGTTGTCGATGCATTCACTCATTGCTTGTTGCTCTTGATGCAAAGCACGTTGTGCACCAAAGAGGTGGCTCTTTGTGATGTAGGATCACATGTCGTCGTCTTGCTCGATGAAGAGTGGGTTGGTAGAAGTACTTGGCCTATCCATCATTCCAAGCAAATATGCGAGTAGTAGAAAGAGAAGAACTTATACCAAATGTACCTTGAACGATGTTGCAGATGGATCAACGATCACTCGATGTGGAACAAGGAAATAGCACAACTGGTACCAATTCTTGTCAGTTTCTCACACCTACACAAGTAAAAGCTTATGGTGGAGCTCGGTTAGGATGGTGGCACAAAATTTGATGCAATTGTTAGTGAGCTTCAATAATGTTGGAAAAGATTGGCAAGTTTGTAATGCAACAAGTAGACCAATAGCAAAATATGGTACACGGAAACACACATGCAAAGAGATAAATGGGGTCGTGCAACCAAGATGAGCCAAAATGTGGAATCCACGAAAATGCTCTTGTTGCACAACACTAGAGAGACTCTAGCAATATTGCACAATAGGCAGATACGAAGACTTGTGCGCAACCTACTAAGAAAAAATGCCACGACTTCTATACCAAGTATGCTCTATGTATGGTATTCCGATGATATGATCCAAGATGATCTAGTATGACAATCTTAATGTAGTATGATGCTATGGTTCTTGCTTAAAAGCTCTTTGCTTATGTTTCCCTTTTGCTTAGAAGCTTGTATGGCTCTTTCTCTTTTGAGCTCTTT
This sequence comes from Triticum aestivum, assembly GCF_018294505.1. Lineage (NCBI taxonomy): Eukaryota > Viridiplantae > Streptophyta > Magnoliopsida > Poales > Poaceae > Triticum > Triticum aestivum. The sequence continues at coordinate 256,372,053 of NC_057806.1, read as the reverse complement.
TCTCATGCAATGCTTCACGAACCAAGATAGCAATTGTGTATGCGATGACAACTTTGTGACACAAAAGATGGTACCAAGATATGGACCAATGATATGATATGTATGCAATGGGAAGTATGATCACTAATGTGCACAAGTGACGTTGCCGGCAATACTCAAAGGCTAGTCTCGATGGGTAAGATACGCAAAATTGGGTTATGTGGTAATCAATGCAATGGCAAGAATGATGTATCACAATACCAAGATGAGGTTACCGTTTGATGTTGGTTGTTTGTAAGCAAGAATGAATGATGGTGTCAAAATGGTGAAGTGGTTGTTGTTGATGATGCGTCTGTGGCAAAGATGAGCAGCGGTGATGTCGATGTCGAACCGTACCTAAATAGCCGAAACACAATAGGACACCGAACCGCAACTCAAATTCTCAAAGAAAAACGTGACCAAATTGTCGGAGTTGGTAGTGGTAAGCGATGGTGGTATATGTGGGAAATGGTGGTGGTATGCGAAAGTGGTGGTGGTATGCGGAAGTGGATGTGGGCACCAGAACGAAATTTGGCGAAATTTGGACGGAAAACGGGGCGGTGGATGGAAGTGATGCTGCCAGGGGCCGGATGTCCGAGCTTGATGGCCGGATGTCCGGGGGTTCGGGCCGGATGTTTGGGCTCTGGATACGCGGACGAACTCCGCGTGGAAAGTGGCAAATTGGGGCAAAATTCGGGGGATTTTGTGGATGGAAATTGGGGAAAAGATGGGAAAAAGCTAGATCTACCTGCAACACATGAAATCCGCGGATCAAATCCAACAAAACTTCATCACACCAACAAATCAAAAAAATTGGGGGCTATTTTTGTGGGGAATTTTCGAATTAGGGACAAAATCAACAAAACATGGCTAGAAAACACAACGGGAAGGCTCCGAAATCATGATCAATGTGGCTCTAGATACCAAGATTGATAGAGGCAAAGGTGTCCCGTCTTTCGATGAGATGATGGATATCGCTTTGGTGGAAGTCAACTTTGACGATCCGACTACGAATGTGCGAGGACGTCGCGCCTTAGCAATCGCTAAACCAACTCCGAGAGGTTATTGACCACGCCGGAGCACGATCAACCTGACCACGAGGGTCTGTTTCCTGCGAGCAAACGAAGAACAAGCAAGAAACTAAGATTGCAATCTGGATATTGCGAATATAAGATGAAAGCTTTATTGATCAAGGTGGGGTTCTGTGACGCCTTTGTCTGGTCGTTGAACACAAACGAAGTACGCGAAATTGCAGCTATGGAGAACTTTTAATCTAAACAAAACCCAAAGTCTAAACGGTGCCCTAAGGGCTGTATATATGGAGGAAGAGAGGGGGAATTTCGTGGCCCTTGGTGGAGGGGTCCGAAATCAACCCTATCTCTTGTTTCCCCACACATACGGACTCTAAAAATAGCCTATACCTATGTATTTCGAAATTACATGGGCCTGCCCCAATAAAAAGGTGACGCAGCACCTATAATAGCCTCGGGACGAAATTTATGAAGTGGCATCTTGTATATTTCGTCCAAGGCTTCATGCACCCATTATCGTGGCTTCAAAGTCCTGAAATCATCACTTGTAACTCCATTCTTGTTCCCCTTGTGCATGGCATCATCTCCATGCTTGTTCTTGCTCCAATGTTCATCCTTCTCCAAGCTAGGCCCTTCATTTGTAAGCAAAACAAATGTATCCAATTTAGGCAGCATCATATTCTCATGAACATTAGAATCATTACCAAGAAACGAAAGTACCTGATAATTTAATTGGCGTGCGCGAGCTCTAGTAATTGGTCCCGTATATGTAGCAGTAGGGGCTGTGGGTGTAACAATGGTATTGATGTCCTCATCAAAGATGATGTAGGGTAGAACCCTAGATGGTTGAGCTTTCACGAAAGGAGTGGATCCTGCGAAGAACACGAGGGGAAACACGCGGGAAAACACGAGAGAATCACTCAAACCAACAAGAACGATCACACATATGCTAGATCCGAGTACACATAGAGATCACACGGTCCAAATTCAACAAGGGACGATACAAGGGGTAACCGGTTCTTCTCTGTGAGGAGGTCTTGATGGGGGTCTTCTCCGTGAAGGAGGTCTTGAATCCAACATGGATCTTCTCCGAAGAGGGGTCGCGGTCTCTCTCATGGAGTAGATCCGTATGGGTGAGCAAAGCTCTATCTCAAGTATTTGCTAAACCAATGCTAACCCTAAAATGTAGGTGGATGGGAAGTATATATAGTCTAAGGGGCGAAGGGGTACATGGGCCTCGGCCTAGAAGCACTACACGCAGGCAGGGAGGGCCGGATGTCTGGGCTGTCACGAGGGGCCGGATGTCTGGGCTGGGGTGGCCGGATGTCCGGGCTGGACGAGCTGGCCTTGACGCTCTATGGTTGGAGGGTGCCGAATTTCCGGGGGCGAGGCCGGACATCCAGGTGTTGGTGAGGCACCGGATGTTCGGGGCCTATAGCACTTCGGCTGCAGGGTTGTTGCTGTTGTTGACATCTTCAGGGGCCGGATGTCCGGGATCATGGTCGGATGTCTGGGGCCTGGGAGTTGTTCTTGACTCCTTTCGTTGGTTCTCTTCATCCGTGAACTTGGGGACTTGTCCGTCTTCACGTGCATCTTCGGGAGGGTCCTCTTGGTACCTTATCATGCACAACATCTCGGACTTAGGTAGAAGCCATGTCTCGAGTGGATCATATGTGATATCACTAAGGAAGGCAGTCACCTTGGTCTCGAGAGCTCTACCTCTAGCCCGTGTCATAGGTCCTCTTGGCGCTTCGTGAGACGATGGTAGGTCCATGGGGATGACTGTAGGATGCTCTGCATCAGGGATCTTGCTCAATCCCTAGGTAGGTATGGTGGACACTGGAAAATAAGATTTGGGTTTAAGGGTTTTTGGATGCACATGTAGTATCTCTACTTAGTGCGGAATTTTTGGCTATCAAAGATAGGGGCAATCTCCACATGTTAAAGGATCTATGACAATATGACTTCTATGTGAATATGAACAAACACAAATCATTAAGTTGTCTTCCTTGTCCAACGTCAACAATTTTGGCATATAATATTTTGATGAAGGCTCACAATCACAAAAGATTTATAGGATAGTATATTTATATTTGAATCTTCTCTTCCCTTATTAATTCTTTCATGAGTTGCATCATTGACTAATGCTATGTTTGTCAATCTCTAATAAAATTTTCTACTTATAGTTTTCCTTATGTGGTGCCATCACATACCATAGGATTAGTATATAATATTTTCTTTATTTAATTCCTTTCTTTTATTTGTTTTCTTTCTTACTTCCTTTCTTTTATTTGCAACATGAAAGTAAAGAATGCAAAAACGCATACTAAACTTTATTATATAACTTGCACACAATTAGAAGGATAGATCACTAAGCAAACTCTCAAAGAAGAAATGATCGAACTAAACTTTTATTCATCTAAAGCAAAAGGATCAAACTAAAATAAGTAAAAGCAAAAAGATAGTGGGATGATACGATACCGGGGCACCTCCCCCAAGCTTGGCGGAAGCCAAGGGGAGTTCCCATACCCGATACTCAGTTCTCTTTTAGTGGTGAAGAAGGTGATGTTGGTGGTAGTGAGGACAATTGTGCCTTCAACTTTTTCATATTGTAGTTGAGGAGAGAAATTTCCTCTTTTAAATCATCGACCTCCAACTCCAGCTTCAAGATCTTGTCACATAAATCTCCTTTGCTTTTCTACTGAAAACAAGAAGGAATAGATCAGTTATTAGACCGGTTAGCTCTCTTAGGGAGACTGGACTTCTTGAACTTTATGTGCATATCCCCAGGTTGAGGTAGAGGAACATCCTCCTCCTACGAGCTTGAATCATCGACACTCATCAAGTGAGCATCCTCCTCGTCATCCGTAGTTCGACCAGAAGGAGATAGGTACCCATAGGTCTTTGGGTCAGCAATGAGATGCGAGACATAGCTCTCACCGTCGGAGTCTTGGGATGGCATATTTTCAAAGTTGTGCAGGAAACAACAAGAAAAGAGAACAGAGGATTTCTTCGTGATACGGTGGTCAACAGGTTCGGGAAGTATCTATAGATTTTTTATCTTGGAGGACAAGTATATGCTAGAAAAGCGGAGTACGGAAGGTGTCCCAGGTGCCTGGCACGCCCTGGTGTCTTGTGCCCACCAGGGGACGCTTCCTGGGAGTTTCTTTATTCCAAAAATTCTTAACTATTCCAAATCTGATAAAAATATTTTTGCGGATTTTTCGGAGTCCGTTTACTTATCGTATCACATACCTCCTTCCTTTCACGATTCTGGAGTGTTCCGGAAGGACTCTTTTATGTGTTCTTCAGGTGTCATAGTTTGGATAATATTACTTTCAACATTAATGGGCGTACCTGAGATATAATTCTTTATTCGTTGCTCATTGACAACCTCCGGGTTAGTACATTCAGAATTATTATTTTGATGGCTCCAGACTGGTAAACCTCCTCGATGACGTATGGGCCTTCCCATTTTGAGAGGAGTTTTCCTGCAAAGAATCTGAAATGAGAGTTGTACAAAAGAACATATTCTTCGACTTTAAACTCATGCTTTTGAATTCTTTTGTCATGCCATCTTTTTACTTTTTCTTTAAATAATTTTGCATTTTCATAAGCTTGGGTTCTCCATTCATCTAAAGAGCTAATATCAAATAACCTCTTTTCACCAGCAAGTTTGAAATCATAATTGAGTTCTTTGATTGCCCAATATGCGTTATGTTCTAACTCAAGAGGCAAGTGACAAGCTTTTCCATAAACCATTTTATAAGGAGACATACCCGTAGGATTTTTATATGCTATTCTATAAGCCCAAAGTGCATCATCTAATTTCTTAGACCAATTCTTCCTAGACTATTGACAGTCTTTTGCAAAATTAATTTTATTTCTCTATTGCCAAGTTCAACTTGACCACTAGACTGAGGATGATAAGGTGATGCAATTATATGGTTAACATCATACTTGGAAAGCATTTTACGGAAAACACCATGAATAAAGTGTGAACCACCATCAGTCATTAAATATCTATCAACTCCAAACCTTGGGAAAATAACTTCCTTAAGCATTTTAATAGAGGTTTTGTGATCAGCACTACTAGTTGGAATAGCTTCTACTCATTTAGTAACATAACCAACAACAACCAAAATATGTGTATACCCATTAGAGGAAGAAAAGGTCCCATGTAATCAAATCCCCAAACATCAAATGGTTCAACAGCAAGTGAATAATTCATATGCATTTCTTGACGCTTACCGATATTACCTATTCTTTGACATTCATCACAAGATAAGACGAACTTACGGGCATCCTTGAAGAGAGTAGGCCAATAAAATCCAGATTGCAATACCTTGTGAGCAGTTCTGTCTCCAGCATGATGCCCTCCAGAAGCTTCGGAGTGACATTTCCATAGGATTTGTCCCTGTTCATGCTCAGGTACACAACGTCTAATAATACCATCTACTCCTTCTTTATAAAGATGTGGGTCATACCAAAAGTAATGTCTTAAATCATAGAAGATTTTTTTTATTTTGTTCGTGTGTAAAGCTAGGTGGTAAATATTTAGCAACAATGTAATTAGCATAATCAGCATACCAAGGAGTACCATGAGAAACATTTATTGCAGCTAACTGCTCATCAGGAAAACTATCATCAATAGGTAGTGGGTCATCAAGCACATTTTCAAGCCTAGATAAATTATCAGCTACTAGGTTCTCAGCTCCTTTTCTATCAATGACATGTAAATCAAATTCTTGTAACAAGAGAGCCCATCGAATAAGTCTAGGTTTAGCATCTTTCTTTTCCATAAGATATTTAATAGCAGCATGGTCTGTGTGAACAGTTACTTTGGAATCAACAATATAAGGTCTAAATTTATCACAAGCAAACACAACTGCTAAGAATTCTTTTTCAGTAGTAGCATAATTTCTTTGAGCACTATCTAGAGTTTTACTAGCATAATGAATAACATTAAGTTTCTTATCAACTCTTTGTCCTAGAACAACACCAACCGCATAATCACTAGCATCACACATAATTTCAAAAGGCAAGTTCCAATCAGGTGGTTGAACAATAGGTGCAGAAATTAAGGCTTGCTTAAGTGTTTCAAAGCCTTCTAAACAATCATCATAAAAAAAGGAATATAGAAACCAACATGACCGAAGAAACTACGAATACCTTTGATATCTTTAGGACATGGCATTTTCTCAATTGCATCAACCTTAGCTTTGTCCACTTCAATGCCTTTTTCAGAAATTTCATGACCCAAGACAATGCCTTCATCAACCATAAAGTGGCACTTCTCCCAATTCAAGACGAGATTTCTTTGTTCACATCTCTGCAAAACTTGATCAAGATTGCTTAAACAATCATCAAAAGACTTCCCATAAACAGAAATGTCATCCATGAAAACCTCAACAATCTTTTCACAGAAGTCAGAGAATATAGCAGTCATACGTCTTTGAAAGGTAGAAGGTGCATTACATAAACCAAAAGGCATACATCTATAAACACAGGTTCCAAAGGGACAAATAAAGTGGTCTTTTCTTGGTCAAGTTGAGAAACATGTATTTGTGAAAAGCCAGAATATCCATCAAGGAAGCAAAAGTGTGTGTGCTTAGATAATATTTCAAGCATTTGATCAATAAAAGGCAAAGGGTAATGGTCTTTTCGAGTTGCTTTGTTTAATTTTCTAAAATCAATTACCATTCTATAGCTGGTAACAATTCTTTGTGGAATAAGTTCATTCTTATCATTAGGAACAACAGTTATACCTCCTTTCTTAGGAACACAATTAACAGGGCTTACCCATCTACTATCAGCTATGGGATAGATTATACCTGCTTCCAGAAGTTTTAATATTTCCGTTCTTACCACTTCTTTCATCTTCGGATTTAACCGACGTTGGTGATCAACAACGGTTTTGGCATCAGGTTCCATATTAATTTTGTGCTGACATAGAGTGGGACTAATTCCCTTTAAATCATCAAGAGTATATCCAATAGCAGCTTGGTGCTTCCTTAGAACTTTCAATAATCTTTCTTCTTCATGTTCTAAAAGGTTAGCACTAATAATAACATGATATATCTTCTTTTCATCAAGATAAGCATATTTCAAAGTGTCTGGTAATTGTTTTAATTCAAACACAGGATCACCTTTAGGTGGAGGAGGACCTCCTAAAGTTTCAATAGGCAAACTGTGTTTAAGTAGAGGACATTGTTCAAAGAAATTTTTATCTATTTCATTTATTTCATGCATATGAAAATCATTCTCATGGTCTAGCAAATATTGTTCCAAAGGATCATTAGGTGGTACAACAATAGAAGCAAGACCAATTAATTCATCTTTACTAGGCAATTCTTTTTCATGAAGATTTCTACTAAACTTGGAAAAAATAAACTCATGAGACTCATTACCAAAACTAACATCGACAATTTGTTTCTCACAATCTATCTTAGCATTAGCGGTGTTCAAAAAAGGTCTACCAAAGATAATGTGACAAAAGTCATCTTGTGGGGAACCAAGAACAAGAAAATTAGTAGGGTATTTTATTTTCCCACACAAGACTTCAACATCTCTAACAATCCCAATTGGTGATATAGTGTCTCTATTAGCAAGTTTAATATTAACATCTATTTCTTCTATCTCTCCGGGTGCTATGTCATTCATAATTTCTCGATATAAGGTGTAAGGAATAGCACTCACACTAGCACCTATGTCACATAAACCATGATAACAGTGATCTCCTAATTTAGTTGAGATGACAGGCATGCCAACAACAGGTCTATGTTTATCTTTCTTATCAGGTTTGGCAATTCTAGCAGCTTCTTCACAGAAGTAAATAACATGCCCATCCATATCTTCTTCCAAGAGATCTTTAACCATAGCAATACTAGGTTCAACTTTAATTTGCTCATCAGATTTAGGTGCTCTAATATAACTTTTGTTAACCACAGTCGAAACTTTAGCATGTTCCTTTATCCTAACAGGAAAAGGTGGTTTCTCAATATAAGCAGAAGGAACAACTGAATCAACATTATAACGTATAGTTTCTTCTTTAACTGGTACTAGTTCTTTAATTTATTCTTTAATAGGTGGGTGATATTTAAACCACTTCTCTTTAGGGAGTTCAACATGAGTAGCAAATGATTCACAAAATGAGGCTACTATCTCAGAGTCAAGTCCATATTTAGTGCTAAACTTTTGAAAAGCATCGGTATCCATAAAAGATTTAACACAATCATACTCAAGTTTAATACCTGACTCTTTACCTTTGTCGAGTTCCCAATATTCAGAGTTGCGTTTAATTCTTTCCAAAAGATCCCACCGGAATTCAATAGTCTTCTTCATAAAGGAACCAACACAAGAAGTATCAAGCATGGTTTGATCATTACGAGAAAGCCGAGCATAAAAATTCCAAACAATAATTTCTCTTGAGAGATCATGATTGGGGCATGAATATAACATTAACTTAAGCCTCCCCCAAGCTAGAGCGATACTTTCTCCTTGATGAGGCCAAAAATTATATATAAAATTCCGATCACGATGAACTAGATGCATATGATAATTTTTTTGGTGGAACTCCATTTTCAAACGGTTCCAATTCCATGATCCAATATCACCGCATAGCCTATACCATGTCAATGATTTTCCCTTCAAAGATAAAGGGAAAACCTTCTTCATAACTTTATCTTCGGGTAAACCTGCAAGCTTAAACAATCCACAAATTTGTTCTACATATATCAAGTGCATATCAAGATGTTCGGTTCCATCTCCTACATAAGGATTAGCTAGCAGTTTTTCTATCATACCTGAAGGAATTTCATATTCAATATTTTCAATAGTTGCAGTAGGTTTAGGGGTAGCTAATTGTGGTTTCGGACGAGGTGAAGATACCCCGAACAAACCCCTCATAGGATTGTTTTCCACAGTAACAAGTGACTATAAATTTCAGCACACTATATAAATGTTTCCTTACCAAATTCGACTTACCAAAGGCGCTTCACTCCTCGGCAACGGCACCAGAAAATAGCCTTGATGACCCACAAATATAGGGGATCAATTGTAGCTCTTTTTGATAAGTAAGAGTGTCGAACCCAACAAGGAGCAGAAGGAAATGACAAGTAGTTTTCAGTAAGGTAATGTCTGCAAGTGCTGAAATTGTAAATAGCAGAGTAGTTTGATAGCAAGATAATTTGTAACAAGCAAGTAACGATAGTAGTAACAGAAGTGCAGCAAGGTATCCCAATCCTTTTGAGGCAAAGGACATGCCAAAACGGTCTCTTATGATAAGTAAAGCGTTCTTGAGGGTACACGGGAATTTCATCTAGTCACTTTCATCATGTTGGTTCGATTTGTGTTCACTACTTTGATAATTTGATATGTGGGTGGAACGGTGCTTAGGTGTTGTTCTTACTTGAACAAACCTCCTGCTTATGATTAACCCTCCCGCAAGCATCCACAACTACGAGAAAAGTATTAAGAATAAATTCTTACCATAGCATTAAACTTTTGGATCCAATTGGTCCCTTATGGAATAGCACATAAACTGGGGTTTAAGCTTCTGTCATTCTCGCAACCCATCATCTAATTGCTACTCCACAATGCATTCCCTTAGGCCCAAATATGGTGAAGTGTCATGTAGTCGACGTTCACATGACGCCACTAAGGGAATCACAACATACATACTATCAAAATATCGAACACATATCAAATTCACATGATTACTTGCAACATGATTTCTCCCGTGACCTCAAGAACAAAGGTAACTACTGACAAATGATAAACATGATCATGATCAAAGGGGTATTAAATAGAATATTGGATCTAAACATATAATCTTCCACCAAATAAACCATATAGTGGTCAACTACAAGATGTAATCAACACTACTAGTCACCCACAAGTACCAATCTATAGTTCCGGTAACAAGATTGAACACAAGAGATGAAGTAGGGTTTGAGAGAAGATGGTGCTGTTGAAGATGTTGATGGAGATTTCCCTCTCCAAGATGGGAGAGTTGTTGGTGATGATGATGACGACGATTTCCCCCTCCGGGAGGGAAGTTCCCCCGACGGAATTGCTCCGCCGAAGGGCAAAAGTGCTCCTGCCCAAGTTCCGCCTCGAGGAGGTGCTGCTTCATCCCAAAAGTCCCCTCCTTATTTTTTCTAGGTCAAAATGACTTATATACAAAAGATGGGCACCAGAGGTTGGCCAAGGAGGGCACAACCCACCAGGGCGCGCCTGGGCTTCCTGGCGCGCTCTGGTGGGTTGTGCCCACGTGGTGGGCCCCCTCTGGTAGTTATTTGCTCTAATAATTCTTAAATAATCCATAAAAAATCTCCATGAAGTTTCAGCTTGTTTGGAGTTATGCAGAATAGGTGGCCTGACGTAGTTTTTCCAGGTCCAGATTTCCAGCTGCCAGAATTCTCCCTCTTGGTGTGTACCTTGCAATTTATGAGAGAAAAGGAATTAGAATTACTCCAAAAAGCATTATTATGGATAAAAACATTGTAAATAACAGTAGGAAAACATGATGCAAATGGACGTATCAAGCACACAATTCACAAAAAAGACCGTATGGGCTGTCTATAATGATCGCACACAATTCTGATTACCGACTTGTTTGCCGGGTATCACACACATCTTGGTACGCTGAATCGTTTGTGTTCACCTCGATCATCGCAAACAGTTCATCAGAGTGAACTGTATGCCGTATGTCGCACACACATTGATATGGCTGCCCGTTTTTGTTGTTCTGTCTAATCACAAACAGTTCGTATGGATCAACCGTATGCTCAGCATCGCACACGCAACTAAAATCTGAACCGTGTTTGATGTGCCCACCATTGCAAACGGTTTGCACCTTTTTGACGGTTATTTTACACCATCGTTTGCGATTATTGCATCGCACATAGTTTCGTCGAAGGGTCTCTGATCGTAGTGTCGCGTTAGCAGCATCCTGCAGTAGTGGACAAGTGAATAAACACTCATCTTAAGAATAACACATCTAGCATGGAAATATATCAGCCACCCCCTACCGTTTCAAGAGCGGTATGAGCACACAAAAGAGAAATTTAATTTGAAATTTAGAGATGGCACATACAAATTTTCTTAGAACGGCAAAAGAATACCGAATATAGGTACGTATAGTGCACTCATGTGGCAAAACTAGTTTAAAGGATTTTGGATGCACAAGTAGTGATCATACTTAGTGCAAATGAAGGCTAGCAAAAGATTGAGAAGAATGCTACCAAGAAATGAAAAATCTCATAAGCGAGCATTAAGCATAACTAACACCAAATAATGCACCATAAGTAGGATGTAATTTAATTTCATAACTATTGACTTTCGTGCTTGCATAGGAAATCACAAAGCTTAACACCAATATTCTTACTAAAGCATAATTATTCATCAACATGACTCACATATCACTATCATCATATCTCAAAACTATTACAAGGAATCAAGTTTATTTTGTCCAATGATCTTCATGAAAGTTTTTATTATATCCCTCTTGAATATCTATCACTTTGGGACTAGTTTCATATGTTGCTTTTGATAGCTCAAACAAATCTAAGTGAAGAACATGAGCATAAAAAGTTTCTTCTCTCAAAATAATTTAAGTGAAGCATGAGAGAATTTCTTAAAAATTACTAACTCTCAAATAAATGTAAGTGAAGCATGAGAGCATTTCTCCAAAAATAATAAAGCACATCGTGCTCAAAAAGATATAAGTGAAGCACTAGAGTAATTCCATAGCTCAAAAGGATTTAAGTGAAGCATATAGAGCAATTCTAGCTCAAAAGGATTTAAGTGAAGCATATAGAGCAATTCTAGCAAGTCATAGCATAATTTTGGCCCTCTCAAATTGGTGTGTCCAACAAGGATTCATGTCTAAAAATAGAAAGCAAAACAAGCAAAAACTCATATCATACAAGACGCTCCAAGCAAAACTCATAATATGTGATGAATAAAAAATATAGTTTCAAGTAAAATACGGATGGTTGTTAGAAGAAAGAGGGGATGCCACTCGGGGGCATCCCCAAGTTTAGTTGCTTGATACTTCTTGAATATTATCTTGGGGTGCCATGGGCATCCCCAAGCTTAGCCTTTTGCTAATCCTTATTCCTTCATCCATCGTAATGTCACCCAAAACTTGAAAACTTCAATCACACAAAACTTAACAAAACCTTCATGAGATTCGTTAGAATAAGAAAGCAAATCACAACTATAAGTACTATTGCCAACCCATTCGTATTTTATTTTTGCATTATATCTACTGTATTCCAACATTTCTATGGAAAAAACTCTTCAAACAAAACCATAAAATCATCAAAACAAGCACACAACGCAAAGAAAACAGAATCTGTCAAAAATAGAACAGTCTGTAGCAATCTAGATATTTCGAATACTCCTATAACTCCAAAAATTCTGAAACATTTGGACAACGTGGGAAATTTGTATATTAATCTTCTGTAAGAAGAATCAATATTTTATCGCGCTTCCGTTAAAAATGAAAATTATTTTCCTGGGCGCAAAAGTTTCTATTTTTCAGCAAGATCAAATCAACTATCACCCAACATGATCCCAAAGGCTTTGCTTGGCACAAACACTAATTTAAACCACAAAAAACACAATCATAACAGTAGCATAATTGTGCAAACACTCAAGAATAGAAAGAAAAAGACAAAAATAATTTTTATTCATTGGGTTGCCTACCAACAAGCGCTATCGTTTTGTGCCCCTTGCTAGGCATAATAATTTTAATGATGCTCACGAGAAAGATGGCAATTGAAGCACGAAGAGAGCATCATGTAGCATGTGAAAAAAAGTTTAAGCCTAAAATACTTCCTATGCATAGGTATTTTATAATCAAATAAATTATCAAGGCAAGCAAGAACTAGCATATGCAAGGAAGAAGAAAGAAACAATAGCAAACTCAACATAACAAGAGGTCAATTAGTGACATGAAAATTTCGACAACCATATTTTCCTCTCTCATAATAATTACATGTAGGATCATAATCAAATTCAACAATATAGCTATCATATAAAATATTCACTACATGTGTTGGATCCTGGGCTCCGCAGACCCTTGAGAGGTTCGAACACTGGGGTGCGTACGAAGAACTCTTTCTCCCCAACCAGCTGGCCCAATGATTCCACTGCCTAGCTCGACGAACCCAAGGGACAAGAGACACAGCATTTTATCTTGGTTCGGGCCACCTTGCAGTGTAATACCCTACTCTAGCTTTGTGGTGGATTACCTCGAGGGGCTGAGGATGAACTAGTATAGTGGTTGGACAGCCTCATGAGGTGAGGTGTCCTTGAGCTCAATGAGCTAGTGGGTGTGAGGATGGTCTGAATGATCCGATCCTCTCTCAGGTGGTGGCTAAGTCCTATTTATAGTGGCCTTCGTCCTCTTCCCAAATGTAGGGGGGAAGGTATCCCATAACGGCCAAATTCAAAGGGAGACAACCAGTACAAATTATCCTGACAAAAGTAGTCTTCGCCTGCAAAGGCTCTGGCGGTGACACTGTAGTGGGCTCCGCGATGACCTCTGTCCTGTCATCTCGATGGTCTTGGTCTTGTTGCACCAATATGCAAACCTTTGCCCGATTCCTCGGACTCCGTGCCCGCGATTGCCTCCTTGGCACCAAAGGGGAAACTGGTACACTGTGCCTGCTGGTGCCCGCCTGGCCTTGGTCGTCATGGCTCATGTCATGTGAACCTCGTGAGGTGCACCTTGCATTGATATCTCCGCTCCTCTGGAGCCAGCCTAGTGAGGCCGCCCCCAGGGAGGTCTTGGCGTCGTCCGCCTCATGAGGCTTGGCCCCTCGCGAGGGTCTTGTGTTGTTGCTACCGAAACTAGGCCATACTGGTCCACTGATGGAGCCACGCCGTGGGCCGCAGGCAGGCAAGTTTGGGTACCCCCATTCCCAAGACACCGACAGTAGCCCCCGGGCCTGAGGTACACTCAAGATTGGCTTCGAGGTAAAGCCAAAGGGCAAGTGCGGAGCGCCACGGGCCCCAACCGCCTGCGGCCTTGGTCGACGCATGGCGATTGATGGGATGTGGGTGCCTTCGCTTCCCCATGCTGCCTCAGCAACCGTTCGACTTGACGAGACTCTGCCACATGCAGAGGAAAATCATCATTACATGTGATCATGGAGGCCGGTGGTTGGCCTCCTCCTGGCTTATAAATGAGGGAAGGGGCGGAGCCCCCTTGATCATCTCTGTCTTCTCGCAGTTCGCCTCATCTTCTTTCCTGTCTCTCCATCTTGCTACTGCTCCCATGGCACCGACGAGGAAGTTCTCCGCTGCCGAGAAGGGGATGGCCCCCAAGGAGGGACCTGACTCGCCCCCTCCTAAGAGAGGGCGGGGCCGCCCGCGCAAGCATGCCCTGACCCCTGCGGTGGCTCCTCAAGGGTGTGGGTGTGACCTGGCCGGCCGTGGCGGTGCTTCTTCTCATGGTGGGTGCCGCCGGGGGCGAGGCAGCCCTTGCGAGGAGGGGACCCGCACCATGGTTGCACGACCTCCCGAGCCGCGCTTCCACTCGGCCAACGTGCTCCCTGAGTTCATCGTGTGGTCGGAGAAGCCGACCGGCATGTGGCTCCAGCTTCCATGCTCCTTCGCCGGCGAGCTGCCGGCCGTGGGTCTTGATGGCCTCTGGCTGTAGGCCAACGGCTGCTGCAGCAAGGCCTCATGGGTTGCGATCGAGGTCTCCGCTGTGGGCAGCGTGGCCCTGACCCGTGGCTGGCAGACGTTCGTCCGCTCGCGCGGCTTGAGCGAGATGTGCACCCTTCACTTCAAGTATGACAGCGTCGCGACCCTCTTCGTGAGGGTGTTTGGGGAAGACGGTCGCCGCGCAGGGTGCTGCCCCGAAGACAACATCGACGATGACGAGCTCGGCCTTGACGACGGTCGTGACGATGCTGAGGGCGAGCTCGCCCTCGGCAACGGCCGTAGTTCGTCCAGCAGCGGTGGCTCCTTCTCCAGCAAGAGCACCAGCAACGGTGGCTACGACAAGCCGCCACGCCCCCGAGCTCGCTTTGAGAATGGTGGCGGGTCGTCTTGTCGCCATGCTTCGGTGAAGCGTGAGGAGGGCTCAGGCTGAGATGAGTCCGGGAGGCCCTCAAAGCCAGGCCTCGTGAGCTGCCGTGGTTGCGGGGGCTGCTTTAGCTTAACCTTTCCCTTTCTCCTGCATTCGAAAAAAGTAGAGGGCCCTGCTTGGGCGTGTGATGAATCATGATACCTATGTTACTATGATATTTTATTGTTCTGGCATTATGTTGTGGTGCTTATGTTCTAAATGGGTATGGTAGGATAACTTAGTTTGATACGCTTGTGGTAGTTTCCCTCCTCGTGAGGGCGCATGCTTCGTTTATCTGAGGAGGCCTTCTTGCTGGTGGCTCAGGGGCCATTGGCATCAGGAGACATCTTGAAGCTGCAGGATTGTTAGAAAACCTGGTCGGGTGTCTTGTTCTTCCCTGCGCGGCCCCTTCGGTATGGGTTGGTCGTGGCTAAGTGCACCGTGTTGTAGTACCCGGGGGGCATGGACTTTAAGAGGGTGCGTAGGTCACGAGCCTACTCGAGGGCGTCTCACGAGGATAGAAAAAGCCAAGGCCCTGGGGAATAGGGCTGTGGCAAAGTATGTTCGTGGCGCGGGGCGGGCCTGATGGGTACGCACATACCTGCCCAGCCCCCACGCGCGAGACGCGCGAGGAAAGGTGGCGGGCAACTGCCACACCTCCTGGGCCAAGACCGATAGTCGACAGAAAAGGCGAGGGGGAAACCGAACTTGGCAATCCAAAATGTGAGAGCTCCAAATTCCATTAAGAGGGATTGCAAACCAACTATAGAAAGCAAGCAAATGAAAAGCCGCGTCCGGCACCTAGTCTAGTCTTCTCACTAGCGCGGAGCGAAGTGCTGCCACTAGGACGTGGGAGGGAGCCCCCAAGGCCCGAGGGTGGCTCTCCGGAGACTCTGGGGCGTGTACAACCCCACTCATTATTATGTGAGAGTATCACGAGCGGAGACCTTCACAGGCACCGGGCCTTGCTTCATGGGTAGAACTTCCGGAGGTGCTGGATGTTCCAGGCGTTCTGGATGGGGATCTCGTCCTATGTCTCCAGGCGCGGGGCACCAGTCCTGGAGACGCGGGCGACCGTAAACGGGCCCTCCCACATGGGTGAGAGCTTATGCAGCCCTTCCTTGGAGAGGACCCGCCATAGGACGAGATCTCCCACCTCAAGCGTCCTGGAGCGGACGCTGCGGTAGTGATACCGCCGCAACGCCTGCTGGTACCTTGCCGCTCGGAGCGAGACTTGAAGGTGGCGTTCCTCCCCCAGCACGAGGTCCATCCCCTGCATGGCATCCTGGCGTGCCTCGTCAAACGCCAAGACCCGCACGAAGCGATGCCTGACCTCATGTGGGGGAACCGCTTCAGCTCCGTAGATGAGGAAGAATGGAGTTTCGCCGGTCGGCTTGGTCGTGGTGGTGCGGACAGACCACAACATGGACTAGAGCTCATTGAGCTAGCCCCTGCTGCATGCCTCGAGCTTCTTCTTGAAGGTTCTTGTCTTGAGGCCCCTCAGGACCTCCGCGTTGGTGCGCTCAGCTTGGTCGTTGCTCCTCGGGTGTGCCACTAAGGCATAGCATATATGCGTTCCAAGTTTAGCACAATATGTTTTGAAGAGATTGCTAGTGAACTGCAAACCGTTGTCGGTGATGATGCGATTAGGGACTCCGAAACGGATCACGAGGCCCTTGATGAACTTGACCGCCGAGCCGGCCGGGATGGTGTGGACTGCTTCCACCTCCGCCCATTTGGTAAACTTGTCGATGGCAACGTAGAGGTAGCGGTAGCCTCCCGGCACTCGAGGGAACGGACCCAAGATGTCCAACCCCCAGACAGCAAACGGCCATGAGAGTGGGATGGTCTGGAGGCCCTGGGTGGGCTGGTGGATTTGCTTGGCGTGGAACTGGTAGGCTTCACAGGATCTCACCAGCTTGGCCGCATTGTTGAGCACCGTGGGCCAGTAGAATCCGCTGCAGAACGCCTTGCCCACGAGGGTGCACGATGGTGAGTGATGCCTGCAGTCTCCGCCATGTATGTCGGCTAACAACTCGCACCCCTGTCCCCTGGAGATGCATCGCAAGGAAATGTCATTTGGTCATTTCCGGTAGAGCTCACCATCCCAAATGCAGTAGGTCGTGGCCTACTGAGCTACGCGCTCAGCGTCTTCTTCCTTCTCGGACAGGGTCCCTTGAAGCAGGCACGCCTTGAATTCTTCGGTCCAGCACCCCTCCCGAGGCTCGAGCGCAAGGAGCAGGCGTGCTCTCGAGGTCAGGCCGCATGCGGGGGCTCTTGAGGTTGGTGCTGGCGGGAGCTCCTCCTGAGGCAGTGCTGGCTCCAGAACTAGAGGGGCTGCTGAAGGCTTGAAGAGCCGCTCCTCGAAGACACCGGGCTCCTGAGGCTGGCACATGGATGCCCTCTTGGCGATGTCATCAGCTTCCTTGTTCGTGCCGCGAGGCACGTGCTGCAACTCCAGGCCCATGAATTGCTTCTCCATCTTGCGTACCTCCGCCAGGTATGCCTCCATGTGTTCATCCTTTGGCTTGTACACTTTGTTGGAGAAGTTGACGAGGAGCTAGGAGTCGCCCTTGATGGTGAGGCGTTTCACGCCCAAAGCGGTTGCGGCCTTGAGGCCGGCGATCAAGCCCTTGTACTCCGCGATGTTCTTGGAGACCTTTTCGCCGTGTTGGAAGCAGAGTTGCATAGTGTAGTAGAGCTTGTCTTGAGTAGGCGAAACGAGCACGGCTCCGGCCCCCGCGTCCTGCCGTGCAAAGGCGCCATCGAAGTACATGACCCAGCCGTCTGGTGCTTCGCTCCCTGGTGAGAGTGTCCAGTCCTCGCCTGCCTCTGGTCCTGGGGCATCAGTCCATTCCACCATGAAGTCGGTGAGTGCAGCTCCCTTGATGACCCTGGTGGTGCTAAACTCCAGCTGAAATGCATGCAGTTCGATGTTCCATTCGGCGACTCTACCTGCAGCATTGGGGCTCCGGAGTACCCTCTCTAGTGGGCAGGCCGAAACGACCTTGATGGGGTGTCCTTGGAATTAGTGGCGCAGCTTGCGCGAGGTGACGAGAAGCGTGAGCAAGAGCTTCTGCGGCATGGGGTAGCATCCTCGCGCGTCCCACAGTACCGTGTTGATGAAGTACACCGGGTGCTCGATGAGGGCAGGATTGTCGGTGTAGTCCAAGACCTCCTATGGTTGAGGCGCCTCCTAAGGCTGGTGGACCTCAGGAGCTTGGTCTCCTGTTGGCGTAGTCATGGCCTTAGGAGTGCCGCCTTGAGGCCGCGTCGCCTTGACTGAGCGCGCGGAGTCGTGTGGCAGGTCCTTGGACTGGTGCTCCTTCCTGACGGCCACCAGCGCTGCGCTGGCTGAGTGAGGCGTGGCGGCCAGGTAGAGCATCAGGGGCTTGAGCGGACGCGGCGCCACCATCATCGACGGGCTGGTGAGGTATCTTCTGACATCTTGGAATGCGGCGTCGGCCTCCGGAGTCCATTCGAACGGCCCCTTATTCTTCATCAACTTAAGGAATGGGAGGGTGCACTCCCCAAGCTTAGAGATGACGCGCCCTAGCGCGGTCACATAGCCCGCCAACTTCTGCATTTCCTTAAGGGTCTGTGGCAGGCTCATCCTGTCTATCACCTTGACCTTCTCTTGGTTTGCCTCGATCCCCCTATGTGACACCAGAAAGCCCAACAACTTGCTGGAGGGGACGCCAAACACACATTTCTCTGGGTTGAGCCGCAAGTCCATCTTGTGCAGGCTGGCGAACGTCTCTTCTAGGTCCTCGAAGAGGGTCCTTACCTCCCGAGATTTCACCACTATGTCATCGACGTAGGCCTCAACATTTCTCCCGAGCTGCTGGCCCAGAGCGATGTGCATGAGCCGTTGGAAGGTCGCTTCGGCGTTACGCAGCACAAAGGGCATGCAGGTGTAGCAGTACACCCCGCACGGGATCAGGAAGGCCGTCTTCTCGACATCCTGCACCGCCATCTTGATTCGGTGATACCCTGAGAATGCGTCCAGGAAGCACAATAGGTCGCACTCAGCAGTGGAGTCGATGTCTGGTCGATGCGCAGCAGCAGAAAGGGGTCTTGAGGGCACGCCTTGTTGAGGTTGGTGAAGTTGACGCACATGTGTTCCTTCCCACCTTTCTTAGGGACCACAACCGGGTTCGCCAGCCATTCTGGGTATCGCACCTCCCGAATGACACCAGCTTCTTGCAGCTTGCGGGTTTCTTGGACAATGAACGACTACTTCTCCATGGACTGCCGCCATGCCTTCTGCTTCACCGGACGTACATTGGGGCACACATTCAGGTGATGCTCGATCAACCCCCTTGGGACTCCAGCCAGGTCCATGGGCTCCCATGCGAACACCTCCTTGTTCACGCGCAAGAAATTGACCAGCGCCTTTTCTTGGTCTGAGGCGAGGTTGGCGCCTATGGTGAAGGTGGCTCCTGATGCCTCATCTTGGTAGACCGACACCTGCTTCATCTCGGCTTGGTCCTGAGAGAACAACTGCTTCTTCTTCACCAGCGCAGCCCCCGAGGCCTTAGGGACCTCTCCTTCTTCCAGCCGCGCGGCAGTCGCGTCCCTGAAGGCGAGCTTGAGAGCCTCCCGCGCCTCCTTGGTGTCCCCGACCATGGTGAGGACGCCGCTGCTTCCTGGCATCGTCATGAGGTTCTAGGCGAGGCGAGTTGCTTCCATGAACTTGGCTAAGGCCGGGTACCCAAGGATGGCGTTGTACGTGAGGCTGATACGGGTGATGTCGAAGTCGATGAGCTCGGTGCAGTAGTTGTCGCGGGTACCAAAGGTGACGGGGAGAAAGATCTACCCCGGGGGGCTAGTGGAGCCGTCGTCGACCCCGAGGAATGGCTTGCTAGGGTGGAGTCAGTCGTGTGATACGTGGAGCAAGAAAAAAGCTTCCACGGAGAGCACATTGAGTCCAGCCCCACTATCGATGAGAGTCTTGGTTACCACCACGTTATAGATGGTGGGGGTGCAGAGCATCAGAAGTGCGCCTGCACCTGCGGTGGTCATAGGATGGTCTTCTTGGTCGAAGGTGAGGTCGGCCTCGGGTGCCGCCCATCCCGGAGGAGTTCCCTGTCACATGCAGGCGGCAACTGCTTGACGAAAGAGCTGCTTGATATGGCGGTCCGATGGCAGCGCCTAAGAGCTGCCAAGGATGGCCGCGATGGTGTGGGGCGCTGGTGCCACAAAGTGCGTGATGAAGAGGTCGCGCAGCTCTTCCCAGGAGGCCACAGAAGATTCCGGCAGACTGAGAAGCCAGGTGCGTGGTACACCAATGAGGGCCATGGGGAACCAGTTTGCCATGACCTTGTCATCGCCGCCTTTCGCCCAGACGACCTCATATGCCTGGAGGAAGCCTGCCGGGTCCGCCGCGCCGTCGTATCGGGGTGGCAGGTCTGGCCTGAACTTGGGCGGCCACCGCACCCGCCGCAAAGCAGGGGTGAAGGCTCGGAGGCCCTGGGCACCTCTGCGCGCGCCGTTCGATCCAGCCAGAGGGGCGGTGCCTGCCATGGAAGCTGGATGAAGAGACAAGGCAGGCAGAGGGACATCGCGAATGGGAAGGCGGAGCTTCGATGCACCCCTACCTGGCGCGCCAAATGTTGGATCCTGGGCTCCGCAGACCCTTGAGAGGTTCGAACACTGGGGTGCGTATGAAGAACTCCTTCTTCCCAACCTGCTGGCCCAACGATTCCACAACATAGCTCGACGAACCCAAGGGACAAGAGACACAGCAGTTTATCCTGGTTCGGGCCACCTCGAGGAGTAATACCCTACTCCAGCTTTGTGGGGATTGCCTCGAGGGGCCGAGGATGAACTAGTATATTGGTTGAACAACCTCAGGAGGTGAGGTGTTCTTGAGCTCAATGAGCTAGTGGGTCTGAGGATGGCCTGAATGATCCGATCCCTCTCTCGGGTGGTGGCTAATTCCGATTTGTAGTGGCATTGGTCCTCTTCCCAAATGTAGGCGGGAAGGGATCTCACAACGGCCAAATTCAAAGGAAGACAACTAGTACAAGTTATCCTAACAAAAGTAGTCTTCGCCTACAAAGGCTCTGGCGGTGATGCTGTAGTGGGCTCTGCAATGACCTCCATCCTATCGTCCTGGCGGTCTTGGTCTTGTTGCACCAATATGGAAACCTTTGCCTGATTCCTCGGGACTCCACACCTACGCTTGCCTCCTTGGCACCAAAGGGGAAAATGGTACACTGCGCCCGCTGGTGCCCACCTAGCCTTGGTCGTCATGGCTCACGTCATGTGAACCTCGTGAGGTGCACCTTGCATTGATATCTCCGCTCCTCTAGAGCCATCCTAGTGAGGCCGCTCCCCAGGGAGGTCTTGGCGCCGTCCGCCTCACAAGGCTTGGCCCCTTGCGAGGGTCTTGTGTTGTTGCCGCCGAAACTGGGCCCTACTGGGCTGCTGATGGAGCCACGCCGTGGGCGCAGGCAGGCAAGTCTGGGTACACCCGTTCCCAGGACGCCGACAACATGATCCGTATGCATGCAAAGTTGACCCTTTTCCAAAATAGTGGGATTGTCATCAAATAAAGTCATGACCTCTCCAAACCCACTCTCATCATAAATTTCATAAGATTGAACACTCTCCAAATATATGGGATTATTTTTAGCTAAAGTTGACACTCTTCCAAACCTACTTTCAATATTATCGCAAACATATTCATCATGAGGTTTAAATAAATTTTCAAGATCATAAGAATCATTATCACCCCAATCATGATCATTGAAATCAGTAGTTGACATAACAAAACAAGCATCCCCAAGCTTGGGCTTTTGCATATCACTAACACAATTGACATTAATATAATTTTTAATAATATCATTGCAATCATGATTTCCCTTCAAGGAGCTATCATGAATCACTTTATAAATTCCTTCATTTAACACTTCATCACAATTTTCAGATTCATGAATCTCAAGTAAAACTTCATAAAGATAATCTAGTGAATTCAATTCACTATCAATTGGTTCATCATAATTGGATATTCTGAAAAGATTAGCAAGTGGATGAGGATCCACATCAATTGATTTTTAGCAAGCAAAGATACAAGCAAATAGAAGGCACATGGTAACACAAGTAGAGATAGCAAACAAGAGATCTGACGAGAAAAAGGCAAACGAAAAAGAGGGCGAATAAAACAACAAATTTTTGTGAAGTGGGAGAGAGGAAAACGAGAGACAAATGGCAAATAATGTAAGTTGCAAGGAGATGAGATTTGTGATTAGGAACCTGGTTGATGTTGATGATGTCTCCCCGGCAACGACGCCAGAAATTCCTTGTGATGCGGCTTGAACTACGTCTGTATTTCCCCAAAGAGGAAGGGATGATGCAGCACAACTACGGTAGGTATTTCGATCAGTGATGAGATCAAGGTGATCGAACCAGTAGGAGAACCACGCAACACCACGTAAACAGCTCCTGCACACAAAGAACAAATACTTGCAACCCGACGTAAGAGAGGGGTTGTCAATCCCTCACGGCTAAAAAGATAGGTAAAATTGTAGTAGATTGGATAAATAGATCTCACAGGAACGCGAGATAAAATAAATAAATAAAAATTGCAGAAAGGTATTTTTGTATTTTTGGATTAATAGATCTGAAAATAAAAGCAAATAAAAATATATTGTGAAGGCAAATATAATAAAGAAGAGACCCAGGGGCCGTAGATTTCACTAGTGGCTTCTCTCGAGAAAATAGCGACGATGGGTAAACAAATTACTGTTGGTCAATTGATAGAACTTCAAATAATCATGACGATATCGAGGCAATGATCATTATATAGGCATCACGTCCAAGATTAGTTCACCGACTCCTACCTGCATCTACTACTATTACTCCACACATCGATCGCTATCTAACATGCATCTAGTGTATTAAGTTCATTGAGAAACGGAGTAATGCAATAAGAACGATGACATGATGTAGACAAGATCTGATGCGGAGCATCCTATGGACATTACCATGTCAAGAGTCCGTTTGGCGAGTGACACGTGCGACATCTACTTCACATACCCAAAGGTGAATCATCTCCTTTACACGTGCTCACTTGACCGCTTCGAGGATGGTATACTACTTGACACTCCACTCGTGTGCATGCATAGGTATTGTCGGAACACTATGGACGGCGAGGAGGAGTGCAAGCGCCAAGGTACAACTACACCATCCGCGAGGGAAGCCTGGAAGCAACGACGGAAGAAGACGGAGCTGCTGATGCTACAGCGGCCAGACATCAGGGCCAAGGGCCGGACATAAGGCGCCTGTGCAGCCGCCCAGGATCTGCACCAACAGAAGGCCAAGAGCTTCCGTGGCCGGACATCTAGCGCCTGCCCGGACATCCGGCGCCTCAGCAACGCCTGGACATCCGGCGACCAACCCCAGAAATCCGGCGACGCCTATCCAGAGAAGAACAGATTCGGCCACCGCTAGGCCGGACATCCGGCCCGTGCCCCGGACATCCGGCGTCTCGCGAACAGCCGGACATCCGGCCCCCAGCCCGGACATCCGGCGCCTGCCTACGCGCAGAGTCAAGACAAAGACCCATGTATCCCTCTTTCCCACTTACCCCTTCATGGCTTAGACTATATATACTACTCCCCTCCTCCTTGTTAGGGTTAGCAAAGGTTTAGCTCATGTTTGTGTGAGAGCTTTGCTCATCCACTTGGTTTCCTTCTCCACAGAGATTCGAGCCTCCACCGGAGAAGATCCCTCAAGCGGATTCAAGACCCCTTTCAGCGAATAACTCAAGACCTTCTCACGGAGAAGACCAGCTACCCTTGTATCGTCCTTAGTTGTCCATGGATCGTGTATCTTTTCTTATGTACTCGAGGATCTAGCACACGTGTGACTTGTTCTTGGTAGTTTGAGTGTTCCTCTTGTGTTTTCCATCGTTTCCCTCCTCGTGTTCTTCGTGTTCTTCGCGGGATCCGCTCCTTTCGTGAAAGATCGGTCGATTAGGGTTCCACCCTACATCATCTTGGTATCATGAGCCACGTTGATCATGATTTCGGAGCCTCCGCGTTGTGTTTTCTAGCCTAATTTTGTTGATTTTGTCCTAAATTCGAAAATTCCCCACAAAAATAGCCCCCAATTTTTTTTGCGATTTGTTGGTGTGATGATATTTTGTTGATTTTGATCCATGGATTCGTTGTGTCTTGATTAGATCTAGCTTCTCCCCACTTTTTCTCCACTTTCCATCCACAAAATCCATCAAATTTTGCCCTTGCAATCATCAATTTTCGCCCCCAATTCGAAAATTTCCGCCCGAAACGAGATCTGGATTCGTCGGGCCGGACATCCGGGTCCCTGGCCAGACATCCGGCTCCTGGAGCGCCAAATCTGCACGGTTCTGGACATCAGGTCCTGGATTTCCGGCCCGGAGCTCGGATGTCCGGCCCTTGTACATTTCAACTTTCCTGTTTCACCGTTTTGTCCATAACTAATTCATCCGGAGTCCGATTTTCGCGTTCTTTAGCTCGTTGAAAAGCTCTTGACATCCCCCTTCCAACAAAAATACTACCATAACCATTTGACTCCATCAAAGATTTGGAACTTTGGCATCTTTGCCTAGGGCTTCCACCACAACCTCCGCATAACCACCACCGACTTCCGCAACCTAACCAATTTTGTTCCTTATAGCATTTGTGGTTGCTTGAGTAGTGATTCGAGTCCCCTAAGGTGTTTAGGATACTTAGGGATGATTTCTTCTTCATCAACCACCACCACCACCATAACTCCCACATAGGCTTGTCCACCATACACTTCCACCACCCCGACTTAACCCAATTTTGTTTGTGTTGTGAGTTGTGTCTCCTAAGGTATCTCGGCTACTTAGGGACCGTGCTTCCAACTCCGACACCGTGTATAGTCCACCACCTTACCCTTCACTTCCGCATTGCTACTCGCATAACCCATCATTGCCATTTCACAATTCCATTGAGCTTCCACCAACCACCACCACATTCCCGCTACCACCATTTGACATTTGACATTTGAGATTTTGAGTTCGTGGTTTTTCTGTTTCCTAAGGTGTTTCGGCTACTTAGGGACGAGTCTCCATCATCTTGGTATCTCCATCAAGATCACCGCCACTCATCATCGCCAAGGACGGTAACCTCCATATCATCTTGGTATCGTGGTATCCCTCCATTGTATATTCCCTTGCAATTGCATTGATAACCCCTAGCCCATTTTGCGTCACTTGCCTATCGAGACTAGCCATTTGAGTATTGCCGGCAACGTTACTTGTGCACATTAGTGATCTACACCTTCCATTGCATACATACCATATCATATTGGTACCATATCATCCCTTGTGTCACAAGATTGTTCCCATATATACCCAATTGCTACCTTGGTTTGTGCATTTCGCGAAGTGGACATATACGAAAAAAAAGAATAAGCTTTTAAGCAAAGAAAAATAGTGAACAAAGAGCTTGTAAGCAAGTGCCATAGCATCATACCACATTGCATAAGATTGTCATATCCGATCATCTTGGATCATACCACCGGAACATCATATACATAGCATACTTGGGATAGAAGTCATTGCATTTTTGTCTCCTATAGGTTGTGCACAAGTGTCGTATCTGCCTATTGAGAAATTGTGCTAGCGTCTCTCTAGAGTTGTGCAACAAGAGCATTTTCCGTGGATTCCACATTTTGAGCTCATTCCTTGGTTGCACGACCCCATTTATCTATCCGTGTGTGCGTTTCCGTGAGCCATTCATTGCTATTGGTCTACTTGTTTCACTTGCAAATTTGTGAATCTCTTTCAACATTATTGACTCTTTCTAACATTTTGCATCAAATTTTTGTGCCACTATCCCCACCAAGCTCCACCATAAGCCTTACTCGTGTAGGTGTGAGAACCGACAAGAATTGGTACCAATTGTGCTATTTCCTTGTCCACATTGGAGTGATCATTGATCCACTTTCAACTTTGGTCAAGGTACATTTGGTATTCGTTCTTCTCTTTCTACCACTCACATTTTTCTCTTGGAGTGATGGATAGGCAAGGCATTTTAGCTTCCCTCTACAACAACAACGACGAGTTCGATGCCACGAACAACTCCAATGACGCCAAGATGCAAGCTCGCATGGAGGAGATCAAAGCCCTCATCAAGTCCTACAAGCGGTCTTCCTCATCTTCGAGAAGACACTCAAGATCACATGCCTCCGAGCTACCATCTCCGGCAAGGTCACATCAGCATCGACACCATCACCACCATGAACGTGAAGATCAAGAGCTCAACACCAACAACCGCTCAACGACTTCACCATCTCCCTTGGCATCTTCGCCAAGCGACTTCAAGGCATCTTTGCCTACGGACATACAACATCTTCGCCCACAAGCACTTCAAGAGAAGCTCCCCAAGCTCAAGTCCGTGACTTCCATGTGCTACTACGACCTCGACATCGACCATGAGATTCCTTTCTATGGGACTCTAGAACCCGAGGAGTATCTCGAGTGGGAGCGTCTGATGGACGACTACATCAAGTTACATCAAGTTCCTCCCAAATATCAAGTGAAGTGCGCCACAAGGAACTTGCATGACTACGCGTCCACATGGTGGCTTCACACACCTTCGGAGACCTACAACATGAGTTGGCCCAAGACGATGAGGGCTTTGCGGCGAGAGTTCGTGCCTCCAACCTACATGGAACAACTTCTACGCCAATTGCAGAACACCACCAAAGGATCCAAGTCCATCGACGAGTACTTCAAGGAGATGAAGAAAGCCTTGCGACGAGCCGATGAGGACGACCCCATTTCGATGAAGTTCCACTTCATGATGGGATTGCACAACGACATCTCCAAGACGATCTTCCTCGAGAACTACAAGTCCCTCGACGACAACTACATTGGTGCTCTCAAGGCGGAACAAGAACTCATAAAGGCCAAGGCTTCTCTAACCCAAGCACACTTTGCGACGACCAAGCTCCATGAGAACGAGCATGAGGCTAGTACCACCAAGATGTCCAAGCCCGACGAGCTCCAAGACGATGCTCCCAAGTTCGACTTCACTGCCATCCCTCTTTGTGGCTTTGATGATGTTGAGTCTACTTTGACTCTTTTTCAAGATGGTGCGGTGAAAAGTACGACTATGGAGAACCTCAAGGACCAAGCTTTGGAGGCGAGCGATAAGGTGGCGAGCAAGGATGATGCTTCCATCTTAGGAGGCGAGAGTGATGATGTGCCATCTTTGGCCTTCATCCACGGCGACAACAACGAGATGGTTGAGCATGGGATTTTCCCTTCGACCACGGTGACGTATGATGACTTGAGTGACTTGTGCCACCATATTGAGAGTGAGAGTGACTTCACTACTAGCCCCATATATGTGTTGCCACAATACACATGTGAGGAGAGCCACAACCCCCACCACTTGAGTGAGATGAGTGACTCCACCATATGTGAGTTTGAGTGCACCTATTTTGAGGGAGTGAGTGAACCACCAAATAGAGAGAGTAAGATAGTTGATAGGTCACGTGAGGCCACTTTCAACACTAACGACTTGACCTCTACCTCTATTGTGTCTTCTCATTTGGTGCTAGGTCCCTTATATGATGACGCGCCGATTCTCAACGACTTCGTCCTACATTTGGACAAGACGATGGCCATGGTGGAATGTGATGCACCCCCACATGGTTCCATCAAGATGAAGATGACCACCATTTGGTCTTTCCCACCTCACCTACACCACATGAGTGGAATGACAAAGGTAACATAGGTGAAGGTGATGCTCTAGTCCCACTAGTGGACATTCTTGACGTTGATTGCTTGCATGATGTTGATCAACCTATTTCCATGCTTCATGCTAGTGTGACTTCCCCATGCGATGATTTACCCATTTATGATGAGTATGATGATTTCCATGTGGAGTCTTTTAGTTGTGATGCCATGTTACATAGGATTTCTTGTGCTAATTCTCTTGGTCACATCATGCTTGCCAATCCGCTTGACTTGTCATATGCTATGCATGAGATCAATCATATGTCATATTTGCAATCTCTTCATAGTGACTATGCATATGCTATTAAAATAAACCCAATTTGCACATATGGCATAGATGACAAGACCATGGTTATTGGCATTTGTTTTTCTTGTGATGATATTGATATGCTCCCTTTGCATCATTTATCTCATATGCCATGCCATGACCACCTAGCTTCGGATATGCATTGTTTTGGATGTTTTCCATTTTCTCCATATGATGTTTCCAATATTGCTCATGAGGAGACCCCCATAGTTTCCTCATACATTTTAGGAGATTTTGATCACTCCCATCCATTGCATGATCCTTATACTTGTATGCTCAATTTGCATCCCCATCGTGTTATACACAATAACTATTCTTTCATGATGGATGACATGTTCTTATACCATGCATCAAATTTCTTTGAGCGATGCTTATCTTGTGCTAACTCTCACGTGCACATACACATCATGATGGATGATGTGTACATTTACCACACACACAATTTCTTTCGTTTGTGTTTCTTTTGTGTAGGTACCCTTGAATACTTGTCAACCTCGCAATCCCACGAGTTGACAAAATGAGCTCTATAGAGCAATGATGACTTGGGATTCCATGGATTGTCTTTCCCACTGCTCTCTTCGCGCAAAGACTTCGCGCATTTCTTCTCCTTGGCTCTCACTTGGCTATGGGTTATTGTCCATTACATATTATATGCCCATCTTGCCATGTTCACTTTGCATGATATGCTCATTAGTATGCCTTTGCCATGCATTCGTGACCCATGCTTTGCATTACACATGATGATTGATTCTCATACTTGTATGTGCATACGCAAGCTTGGTGGAGATATCACTTGTAATTGCCACGTTTGCTTTGTGCCCCATGCCTATGATGATACTTTCATCTTACTTTGTGTTCATGCTTGTGATATGTCATGTGCATTGCCTATGCCTATTATTTGCTCTCATGACATGATTGCCATGATTTACTCTAGTATGTTGCATCTTCGCACTACTAGCTTGCACAACTTGATTAATATGTTTGCTTGCCTTGTTGCATCTCCGATGACTCAAACTTGCTCCCTTCATGCGGTTGATGACAACCATCTACATGCTTTGCACATGATTGTTATTGCTTCTTGTCATATATCTCCATGTGTTTCCTCTATCACGCTAGATGATTTCCCATGTATTGAGTGAACCAATGATTTTAGTCTTGCTAATGAGATTGCCCCCATAGCATTCTCGCATATATTTGGAGATTTTGACATATTTCTTGTGAAGCATGCTTGCCTTCCTTCTTTGCACCATATACCTCATGCCATGAATATTTCCATTGTTGCATCATATTATTCATGCACTTGTGATTCTAATGGTTATGTGCAAGAGAAAAGAACCATCATGATGGATGATGTGTTTATCTACCATGCGCATACGTTCTTTCTTATGTTGTGTGCATGTGTAGGATACTTGAACTTTGTGTCAACTTCCATGTCACGTGAGTTGACAATCCGAGCTCTTGAGAGCAAACCACCTTCTACAACGACAATTCTACATCGCACTTGCTTGTACTTCGGCATTGTGAAGGACGCACAAGGACATGCCTACAAGGTGACATCTTTCTTTAGCATGGATATAACGGATCATACTACTTGTGTTGCTTGCACCATGAGACTTATTGTTCATCTTGGACCACTTGATTGCACACATGTTAGAGATCTTGCTTCGACTTATCATTTTCACCGTTCGATGCATCATGATATATATGCCTTGTGTGTTGCATCCAATTCTTGGATTACTTGCTCCTCCCATATGTTTGGTTGCAACAATGTCATCACTTCACATATGCCATGTCTCATTGATTGCTACATGCTTGCCTTGATTGCCTCACACATGATGACCAATTTCTCTTTCTGTTGTGTTGAGTGCCACAATATATTCACCACACCCTATGCACATTATGCTTGGATTGTCTTGCACTTGACCCATGTGTTTAGACAATTCATTTCTTTTGGTGTTGTGAATGATTCCTATGCCTACCATAGACCTTTCATTGAGCGCTTTGCCCATGCTTGCTATGACTTTGAGGTAGATGCTTATTCTATTGTCATACATATTTGCATCTCTACCTCACATTTACATGCTTGTCCCCATGATATCTTTGATTGTGCTCGATTGATATGCTTACATGCCATGTCACAATCCTTTGTCACACCATATGCTTTGCATGATGACGACACTTGTTTGGTGACTCACCTCTTGAATGCTTGGTTTTGCACTAACGCTAACCACATTTGTTTTTCCAAGTGTTTGTTGTCCTTACTCCTTTTGAAGGAATCACAAGACGGTGCGACATTGGAGAGTGCCCATTTCAAGCTTCAAGATGACAACTACTTGGTGAACGTCCACTTATACACGGCGAAGCCATCTCTTTCCCATGGTGATTTGGTTTTCGATCCGAGGTCGGATCTTTCCCAAGGGATGGGAGATGATGCGGAGCATCCTATGGACATCACCATGTCAAGAGTCCGTTTTGCCAGTGGCACGTGTGACATCTACTTCACATACCCAAAGGTGAATCATCTCCTTTACATGCGCTCACTTGACCCCTTCGAGGATGGTATACTACTTGACACTCCACTCGTGTGCATGCATAGGTATTGTCGGAACACTATGGACGACGAGGAGGAGTGCAAGCGCCAAGGTACAACTACACCATCCGCGAGGGAAGCCTGGAAGCGACAACGGAAGAAGACGGAGCTGCTGATGCTACAGCGGCCGGACATCCGGGCCAAGGGCCGGACATCCGGCGCCTGTGTAGCCGCCTAGGATCTGCACCAACAAAAGGCCAAGAGCTTCCGTGGCCGGACATCTGGCGCCAGCCCAGACATCCGACGCCTCAGCAACGCCTGGACATCCGCCGACCAACCCCAGAAATCCAGCGATGCCTATCCAGAGAAGAACAGATTCGGCCACTGCTAGGCCAGACATCCGGCCCGTGCCCCGGGCATCCGGCGTCTCGCGAACAGCCGGACATCCGGCCCCCAGCCCGGACATCCGGCGCCTGCCTACGCGCAAAGTCGGGACAAAGACCCATGTATTCCTCTTTCCCACTTACCCCTTCGTGGCTTAGACTATATATACTACCCCCCTCCTCCTTGTTAGGGTTAGCAAAGGTTTAGCTCATGTTTGTGTGAGAGCTTTGCTCATCCACTTGGTTTCCTTCTCCACGGAGATTCGAGCCTCCACTAGAGAAGATCCCTCAAGCGGATTCAAGACCCCTTTCAGCAAATAACTCAAGACCTCCTCACGGAGAAGACCAGCTACCCTTGTATCGTCCTTAGTTGTCCGTGGATCGTGTATCTTTTCTTATGTACTCGAGGATCTAGCACATGTGTGACTTGTTCTTGTTAGTTTGAGTGTTCCTCTTGTGTTTTCCCTCGTTTCCCTCCTCGTTTTCTTCGTGTTCTTCGCGGGATCCGCTCCTTTCGTGAAAGATCGGCCGATTAGGGTTCCAGCCTACATCAAGATCTATTTATGTAGAAATATACCCCATCTTGTTATCCTTAATGGCAATGATACATACGTGTCATTTCCCCTTCTGTCGTTGGGATCAAGCACCATAAGATCGAACCCATCACAAAGCACCTCTTCCCATGGCAAGAAAAATCGATCTAGTTGGCCTAACTAAACCAAATATTCGAAGAAGAAATTCGAGGCTATAAGTAATCATGCATATAAGAGATCAAAAGACTCAAATAACTTTCATGGATAAAAACATAGATCTGATCATAAACTCAAAGTTCATCGGATCCCACAAACACACTGCAAAAAGAGTTAAATCAAATAGATCTCCAAGACCATTGAATGGAGAATCAAGAGAGAGAGAGAGAGAGAGAGAGAGAGAGAGAGAGAGAGAGAGAGAGAGAGAGAGAGAGAGAGAAAGCCATCTAGCTACTGACTACGGACCCGTAGGTCTACAATGAACTACTCACGCATCATCGGAGAGGCACCAATGAGGATGATGAACCCTCCTTGATGGTGTCTAGATTGGATCTGTGGTTTCTAGAACTTGCGGCGGCTGGAATTGATTTTCGTTGACTCCCCTAGGGTTTCAGGAATATTGGGGTATTTATAGAGCAAAGAGGCGGTGCAGGAGGCCATCGAGGTGGGCACAACCCACCTTGGTGTGCCTGGGGGCCAGGCGCGCCCTTGTGGGTTGTGACCCCCTCAGGGTACCCCCAGGTGCTTCTCTGGCCCATCTGGTGTCTTCGGGTCCAAAAAAATCCACAAAAAGTTCCGCTGCATTTGGACTCCGTTTGATATTGATTTACTGCGATGTGAAAAACAAGCAGAAAACAACAACTGGCACTTGGCACTATGTCAATAGTTTAGTCCGAAAACATGATATAAAATGATTGTAAAACATCCAAGAATGGTAATATAACAACATGGAACAATCAAAAATTATAGATACGTTGGAGACGTATCACGCCTTGACAAGTCACTAATGGGCAAATAAATTTTTGAGTATCTAGCGACTTGATGCTTCAAAAAAAAATTCAGCTTTTGCAGAGACTTTGTCATTTAGGCATAGACACTTGCAGTGATCAGCATGCCATTCATTGTTGCGCCAGAGAATGCCAAACCTCATTACCTTGAGCACAATTGCCTCCAGAACAAAGAACCTGGCCAATTTAATCTCAGATGTGATGCCTCGATAGTCGATTAAATCAATTTCTATAAGATGGAGATCAAGGCATTCGATGAGATTGTTATAGTGCAGCACATTTTTCACTTTCGGGTCATTTTTTATGTGCAAAAGAAGAGAACATATTAGAGCAGCTGGCTGTACAAGATTGTCGTGTCATCAAGAGGTACCAATATCATTCGCTCATACGATAGGGTTGGCTCTAAGGCTAGTGATATTTTTCACACTCTCTCTCTCTCTTTCTCTTTCCTCTCATTTACCTAGGATCACGTGAAGAGCTTGGACATTTGTTGCCTTCCACTATGTGGCCAATGCCACATTTCTCAAAAGTATGCCATATAATACACATCGAAGTCAAATCAAAAGATTTTGGCACTGCTCTAGCGTTGTGAGGTAGTTGGCACCGCTGTGCACATAGACCCACATGTATAAACAAATCAATCAAACCAACTACACCAGCCTCTCCCTGTCCCAAATAAGTGTTTTTTTATTGCCTCAGTCCTCTCCCTCTCCCACACAAGTGTCTTTTCATTGCCTGAGTTAATTTGGCACCGGAGCAAAGTAGGTGATCCAGATTGAGGCACCAGGTGAGCAATGGAGGGGCATCAATGCCAAATGCATCAGAAGTGAATTTGGCACGTGTTTTGGCCCACTTTTGTACTACCTCGTATTTAGTGTAAAATTTTGACCATAGATTTACCTAAGAAAATGCCAATGCATGTTACCAAAAATTATACCATTTGAAATTATGTTCAAATAAGAATCCAAAGATATAACTTTTAGTGACATGCATTAACATTTTGTCAGTTAAATATATGGTCAAATTTTGATACCACAAAGTACAAATAGTAAACTAGGACAGAGTAGTACTTGCTCCTAGGATAACCATGGAGTTACTAGTCTAAGTTACTTGCCACTATAACTAGCCTAGGCTACTAGTAGTACAACAACAACAAAAAACGATGCAGGCGATCACGTGAGAAAAAACTACTAAAAACAATTCTTTCGGTGCAGTGCGTAGATGTAGTTTTGAACACTACACTTGCCATCGTAATTTGGGAAAATTGCGAAAGAATTGAGCTATGTTGTGATTACCGTTTACTAATAGGAAAGAAGTTTCACCTCGATGAGTAGCTTCTCCGTGCACAGAAAGCATGTAAGGAATCCAACAATTGATCCAGATTGGGGCTGATAGATTTTATTGCCAAGATCTTCACTATGTGCACAGACTGGTCAAGCTTGTGGGAATCATTTTCTGGATGACAGTCGTAAATACATCAAGAAGAAATAAAAAAAAAGTAAATTTCAAGAAGATGGAGAAGAAGATGAGTGTTGTACCTGAATGATTATGGAACCAATAAAGAGTTTGGAGAATTTGGCGAACAAGTACACAAACACTGTCAAATTCGGCGTGTCAATGACCCTGATTTTTGTTGGACCTTCTAGATCAGGTACAAGCAATCTCTTAAGGAAAGGCAAATTCTCAATGCCCATAATGTGGAACAGATGGAGTGATCTCTTCCCAATTGATGTCCTATTGTGGGGCCATCAAGACACATAAATCCATCGGAGACTCGTCGAGGTGATGTGGAGGCTAATGAACCCGTGGATCTGCCGAAGACGAAGGTACTCGAGCGTAGTACAATTGCGGAGCAGGTGCTCCATAGCGTTCTTCGAGATTCCAATGTCGAAGAGGTCGAGCTGCTTGAGTTGAGGGAGAAGAAGGGCGGGCGCGACATTAATCTGGAGAAAATAGCACGAGCTAAAGCTGGCACGATGCAGCGTTGGCGTGAGGCGGAGCGCGGACGGTGGCATAGAGCGACATCGTCCAGCTTCAAACCCAAGCTCCTCGAGCTGATCTAGGGCGGGGGATAAGAACCACTCGTCGAACTTGGCTTGGACCTTGCAGTTGGTACTGAACATGCGGATGTCAAGGCGTCTGGCTAGCCCAGGATGCAATGAAAGGATCTTGGAGACTGCGACCATGTTTTTGCAATCCCCGTCGCAGAGGCACTTGTCGATGGTGAGGTTGCGGGGACGTGGCGCCAGAGGGGGCGCCACCGCTGGGAGAGCAGGGTGGTCCGCACGACAGATTTGGTGGGGAGGGGCTGATGATGATGTGATGTGGAGAATCCCAAGGCCATCCCCATGGACCCAACTACATCTCCTACAACGCCTCTTGGACCCATGGCACGACCACGTGCAAGAGCTCTCGAAACCGAGGTGACATCTCTCCTTTCACATTTCCTCTTTGATGCACATGAGACATGGCTACTACCTCATACGGACACATTGTGCTTACTCAGGTATCATGGAGAAGCTAAGGAGCAAGGAGAATAAGAATAGGAAGATGGATGAGAAGACGAAGAAGAAGGAGGGCTGCAGGAAAAGTCCCAGCCACCGGACGACCGGTCGGGACCGGACGTCCGGCGCCTGATGCTCCACCCGAACCCCAGCGAGCGGACATCCGGCCCAGACCGGACGATCGGTGCCCCTGCACCCGAGCCAAACAAGCGGACGACCGGCGCCAACGGACGTCCGGCGACCGGATGATCGGCCACCTCCGGAAATCCGCTACACCAGCATCCGAGCCAGAACGAGTGGATGACCGGCAGCCATCGGCCGCCCGGCCGCCCATGAGACACCGGACGACCGGTCCCCAGCGGACGTCTGGGACTTGGCTGTGTCCAGTTGCGGGCTGAGGCCCATGTACCCCTACACTTTGCCCCCCCATTTGCACTAAGACTATAAGTAGACCTCTCCCTCCAACTAGCTAGGGCAGCAAAGGATTAGCTCATATTTCGTGTGAGAGCTTTGCTCATCCACATCAGATCTACTCACGAGAGAGACCGTGGCCCCTCTTCGGAGAAGATCCCTTTGGATTCAAGACCCCTTTACGGGAAGAACCTCAAGACCTCCTTTCAGAGAAGACCGGCTACCTTTGTATCGTCCCTAGTTGATCGTGGATCTTGTATCTTCCTTCGTGTTCATGGATTTAGCGCATGTGTGATCGTACTTGTTGGTTTGAGTGTTCTCTTGTGTTTTCCACGTGTTTTTGTCGTTTCCCTCCTCGTGTTCTTCGTGTTCATCACG
The DNA here is from genome assembly GCF_018294505.1 of Triticum aestivum. Taxonomy (NCBI): domain Eukaryota; kingdom Viridiplantae; phylum Streptophyta; class Magnoliopsida; order Poales; family Poaceae; genus Triticum; species Triticum aestivum. The sequence goes on along the minus strand of NC_057806.1, from coordinate 256,336,102 downwards.
GGATCTGCTCCTTTTGTGAAATATCGTCCGGTTAGGGTTCCTACCTTACATCATCTTAGTATCATGAGCCACGTTGATCACGATTTCGGAGTCTCCCTCTTGTGTTGCTAGCCTAGTTTTTGTTGATTTTGTCCCTAATTCAAAAATTCTCCCCACAAAAATAGCCCCAATTTTTTGTGATTTGTTGGTGTGTTGAAATTTTGTTGGATTTGATCCATGGATTTGCTTTGTTTTGAGTGGATCTAGCTTTTCCCCCTCTCCCCACCTTTTCCATCCACAAATCCACCCGGATTCGACAAATTTCGACCTCTCCATCACGAACACGTGCAGTTCATCCCGTGCCCGAGATTTGCCCAGGCACCGGACGTCCGACCACCAGCGGACATCCGACAACCGGACAACCGGCCTAGACCGGACGTCCGACCAACACTGAAGATACTGATTTTTTAGTCTAGTCACCACCACCGCCCCACATTTCCGCATACGCACTCCTACCACCTATACAACATCACCACTTCCGCATATCACCACCATTGCTTATCGTTTCACACTCCGACATGAGTTGCCACTTCGAGCTTTGAGAATTTGAGTTGTTGTTCCGTATCCTTTTGTGTTTCGGCTATCTAGGTACGGTTCGACATCAACATCACCGCCGCTCATCTTCGCCACGGACGCGTCATCAATAACGACCACCTCGACTACATCTTGGTATTCGTGCCACCCATTTGAGCACCGTCATCCATTCTTGCTTACGGACGAGGAACCAAAGAACGGTAACTTCACCTTGGTATTGGACATATCACTCTTGCCATTACATTGATAGCCATCATAGCCTTACTCCTTTGCGTTGCTTACCCATCAAGACTAGCCATTGAGTATTGCCGGCAACGAGACTTGTGCAAGTGATCATACTTCCCATAGCATACATACATCATTGTTGCATATCTTGGTATCATCTCTTGTGTCACAAGGTTGTCATCGCATACACACTTGCTATCTTGGTTCGTCAAGCATTGCTTGCGAAAAGAGCTCAAACAACAAAGAGCCAAACAAGCTTTTAAGCAAAAGGAAAAGATAAGCAAAGAGCTTTTAAGCAAGAACCATAGCATCTTACAACATTAAGATTGTCGTATTAGATCATCTTGAATCATATCATCGAAACACCTTGCATAGAACATACTTGGGATAGAAGTCGTTGCATTTTTGCTTAGTAGGTTGTGCACAAGTCTTTGTATCCGCCTATTGTGCAATCGTGCTAGCATCTCTCTAGTGTTGTGCAACACGAGCATTTTTGTGGATTCCACATTTTGGCTCATCCTTGGTTGCTCAACCCCACTTATCTCTTTGCGTGTGTGTTTCTGTGTACATTACATTGCTTGGTCTACTTGTTGCATTGCAATCTTGCAAATATTTTCCAACATTATTGAAGCTCACTTACAATTGCGTTAAATTTGGTGCCACCATCCTAACCAAGCTCCACCATAAGCTTTTGTTGGGGAACGTAGTAATTTCAAAAAAAAATTCCTACGCACACGCAAGATCATGGTGATGCATAGCAACGAGAGGGGAGAGTGATGTCCACGTACCTCGTAGACCGAAAGAGGAAGCGTTAGCACACGCGGTTGATGTAGTCGTACGTCTTCATGATACGGCCGATCAAGTACTGAACGTACGGCACCTCCGAGTTCAGCACACGTTCAGCCCGATGACGTCCCTCGAACTCCGATCCAGCCGAGTGTTGAGGGAGAGTTTCGTCAGCATGACGACGTGGTGACGATGATGATGTTCTACCGAAGCAGGGCTTCGCCTAAGCACTGCTACAGTATTATCGAGGTTGACAATGGTGGAGGGGGGCACCGCACACGACTAAAAGATCAAACGATCAATTGTTGTGTCTATGGGGTGCCCCGTGCCCCCGTATATAAAAGAGCAAGGGGGGGGGTGCGGCCGGCCTAGAGAGGGGAGCGCCAGGAGGAGTCCTACTCCTACCGGGAGTAGGACTCCCCCCTTTTCCTTGTTGGACTAGGAGAGAGAGGGGAAAGAGGTGGAGGAGAAGAAGGAAGGGGGGGCGCCGCCCCCCTCTCCTTGTCCTATTCAGACTAGGGGGAGGGGGCACGGTCCATGCCCTGGCCGCCTCTCCTCTCTTTCCACCAAGGCCCACTAAGGCCCATTAAGTCCCCGGGGGTTCCGGTAACCTCCCGGTACTCCGGTAAAATCCCGATTTCACCCGGAACACTTCCTATATCCAAACATAGGCTTCCAATATATCAATCTTCATGTCTCGACCATTTCGAGACTCCTCGTCATATCCGTGATCACATCCGGGACTCCGAACAACCTTCGGTACATCAAAACATATAAACTCATAATATAACTGTAATCGAAACGTTAAGCGTGTGGACCCTACGGGTTCGAGAACTATGTAGACATGACCGAGACACGTCTCCGGTCAATAACCAATAGCGGAACCTGGATGTTCATATTGGCTCCCACATATTCTATGAAGATCTTTATCGGTCAGACCGCATAACAACATACGTTGTTCCCTTTGTCATCAGTATGTTACTTGCCCGAGATTCGATCGTCGGTATCTCAATACCTAGTTCAATCTCGTTACCGGCAAGTCTCTTTACTCGTTCCGTAATACATCATCCCACAACTAACTCATTAGTTGCAATGCTTGCAAGGCTTAAGTGATGTGCATTACCGAGAGGGCCCAGAGATACCTCTCCGACAATCGGAGTGAGAAATCCTAATCTCGAAATACGCCATCCCAACAAGTACCTTTGGAGACACCTGTAGAGCACCTTTATAATCATCCAATTATGTTGTGACGTTTGGTAGCACATAAAGTGTTCCTCCGGTAAACGGGAGTTGCATAATCTCATAGTCATAGGAACATGTATAAGTCATGAGGAAAGCAATAGCAACATACTAAATGATCGAGTGCTAAGCTAACGGGATGGGTCGAGCCAATCACATCATTCTCCTAATGATGTGATCTCGTTAATCAAATGACAACTCTTTGTCTATGGTTAGGAAACATAACCATCTTTGATCAACGAGCTAGTCAAGTAGAGGCATACTAGTGACACTCTGTTTGTCTATGTATTCACACATGTATCATGTTTCCGGTTAATATAATTCTAGCATGAATACCAAACATTTATCATGATATAAGGAAATAAATAATAACTTTATTATTGCCTCTAGGGCATATTTCCTTCAGTCTCCCACTTGCACTAGAGTCAATAATCTAGTTCACATCGCCATGTGATTTAATACCAATAGTTCACATCACCAAGTGATTAACACCCATAGTTCACATCGACATGTGACCAACACCCAAAGGGTTTACTAGAGTCAATAATCTAGTTCACATCGCTATGTGATTAACACCCAAAGAGTACTAAGGTGCGATCATGTTTTGCTTGTGAGAGAAGTTTAGTCAACGGGTCTGCCACATTCAGATCCGTAAGTATTTTGCAAATTTCTATGTCAACAATGCTCTACACGGATCTACTCTAGCTAATTGCTCCCACTTTCAATATGTATCCAGATTGAGATTTAGAGTCATCTAGATCAGTGTCAAAATTTGCATCGACGTAACCCTTTATGACAAACCTTTTTTTTTCACCTCCATAATCGAGAAACATATCCTTATTCCACTAAGGATAATTTTGACCGTCATCCAATGATCTACTCCTAGATCACTATTGTACTCCCTTGCCAAAAATAGTGTAGGGTATACAATAGATCTGGTACACAGCATGGCATATTTTATAGAACCTATGGCCAAGGCATAGGGAATGACTTTCATTCTCTTTCTATCTTCTGCCGTGGTCGGGCTTTGAGTCTTACTTAGTTTCACACCTTGTAACACAGGCAAGAACTCTTTCTTTGACTGTTCCATTTTGAACTACTTCAAAATCTTGTCAAGATATGTACTCATTGAAAAACTTATCAAGCGTTTTGATCTATCTCTATAGATCTTGATGCTCAATATGTATGCAGCTTCACTAATGTCTTTCTTTGAAAAACTCCTTTCAAACACTCCTTTATGCTTTGCAGAATAATTCTACAATATCTCTGATCAACAATATGTAATTCACATATACTTATCAGAAATACTGTAGTGCTCCCACTCACTTTCTTGTAAATACAGGCTTCACCGCAAGTCTGTATAAAACTATATGCTTTGATCAACTTATCAAAGCGTATATTCCAACTCCAAGATGCTTGCACCAGTCCATAGATGGATCGTTGGAGCTTGCGTATTTTGTTAGCACCTTTAGGATTGACAAAACTTTCTTGTTGCATCATATACAACTCTTCTTTAATAAATCCATTAAGGAATGTAGTTTTGTTTATCCATTTGCCAGATTTCATAAATGTGGCAATTGCTAACATGATTCGGACAGACTTAAGCATAGATACGAGTGAGAAACTCTCATCGTAGTCAACACCTTGAACTTGTTAAAAACCTTTTGCGACAATTCTAGCTTTGTAGATAGTAACACTACTATCTGCGTGTGTCTTCCTCTTGAAGATCCATTAAATCTCGATGGCTCGCCGATCTTTGGGCAAGTCAATTCAAAGTCCATACTTTGTTCTTATACATGGATCTCATCTCAGATTTCATGGCCTCAAGCCATTTCACAGAATCTGGGCTCACCATCGCTTCCTCATAGTTTGTAGGTTCGTCATGGTCAAGTAACATGACCTCCAGAACAGGATTACCATACCACTCTGGTGCAGATCTCACTCTGGTTTAACTACGAGGTTAGGTAGTAACTTGATCTGAAGTTACATGATCATCATCATTAGCTTCCTCACTAATTGGTGTAGTAGTCACAGGAACAGATTTCTGTGATGAACTACTTTCCAATAAGGGAGCAGGTACATTTACCTCATCAAGTTCTACTTTCCTCCTACTCACTTCTTTCGAGAGAAACTCCTTCTCTAGAAAGGATCCATTCTCAGCAATGAATATCTTGCCTTCGGATCTGTGATAGAAGGTGTACCCAACATTTTCTTTTGGGTATCCTATGGAGACGCACTTCTCCGATTTGGGTTTGAGCTTATCAGGTTGAAACTTTTTCACATAAGCATTGCAACCTCAAACTTTAAGAAACGACAGCTTAGGTTTCTTGCCAAACCATAGTTCATACGGTGTCGTCTCAACGTATTTAGATGGTGCCCTATTTAACATGAATGTAGCTGTCTCTAATGCATAACCCCAAAACGATAGTGGTAAATTGGTAAGAGACATCATAGATCACACCATATCTAATAAAGTACGGTTACGACGTTCGGACACACCATTACACTGTGGTGTTCCATGTGGCGTGAATAGTGAAACTATTTCACATTGTTTTAATTGAAGGCCAAACTCGTAACTCAAATATTTTACTTCTGCGATCATATTGTAGAAACTTCTATTTTTGTTACAATGATTCTCCACTTCACTCTGAAATTCTTTGAACTTTTCAAATGTTTTAGACTTGTGTTTCATCAAGTAGATATACTCATATCTTCTCAAATCATCTGTGAAGATCAGAAAATAATGATACCCGCCGCGAGCCTTAATATTTATCGGACCACACACATCTGTATGTATGATTTCCAACAAATCTATTGCTCGCTCCATAGTTCCGGAGAACGGCGTTTTAGTCATCTTTCCCATGAGGCACGGTTCGCAAGTACCAAGTGATTCATAATCAAGTGGTTCAAAAAGTCCATCAGTATGGAGTTTCTTCATGCGCTTTATACTGACATGACCTAAACGGCAGTGCCACAAATAAGTTGCACTATCATTATTAACTTTGCATCTTTTGGCTTCAATATTATGAAAATGTGTATCACCACGATTGAGATCCAACAAACCATTTTCATTGGGTGTATGGCCATAGAATGTTTTATTCATGTAAACAGAACAACAATTATTCTCTAACTTACATGAATAACTGTATTACAATAAACATGATCCAATCATATTCATGCTCAACGCAAACACTAAATAACATTTATTTTAGGTTTAACACTAATCCCGAAAGTATAGGGAGTGTGAGATGATGATCATATCAATCTTGGAACCATTTCCAATACACATTGTCACTTCACCCTTAACTAGTCTGTGTTCATTCTGCAACTCCCATTTTGAGTTACTATTCTTAGCAACTGAAATAGTATCAAATAATGAGGGGTTGCTGTAAACACTAGTAAAGTACACATCAATAACATGTATATCGAATATACCTATGTTCACTTTGCCATCCTTCTTATCCGCCAATTACTTGGGGTAGTTCCGCTTCCAATGACCAGTCCCTTTGCAGTAGAAGCACTCAGTTTCAGGCTTAGGTCCAGACTTGGGTTTTTTCACTTGAGCAGCAACTTGCTTGCCGTTCTTCTTGAAGTTCGCCTTTCTTCCCTTTGTCCCTTTACTTGAAACTAGTGGTTTTGTTTACCATCAACACTTGATGCTTTTCTTGATTTCTACCTTCGTCAATTTCAGCATCACGAAGAGCTTGGGAATCATTTCCGTTATCCCTTGCATGTTATAGTTCATCACGAAGTTCTACTAACTTGGTGATGGTGACTAGAGAATTCTGTCAATCACTATTTTATGTGGAAGATTAACTCCCACTTGATTCAAGAGATTGTAGTACCTAGACAATCTGAGCACATGCTCACTGCTTGAGCTATTCTCCTCCATCTTTTAGCTATAGAACTTGTTGGAGACTTCATATCTCTCAACTCGGGTATTTGCTTGAAATATTAACTTCAACTCCTGGAACATCTCATATGGTCCATGACGTTCAAAACGTCTTTGAAGTCCCGATTCTAAGCCATTTAAGCATGGTGCACTAAACTATCAAGTAGTCATCATATTGAGCTAGCCAAACGTTCATAACATCTGCATCTGCTCCTGCAATAGGTTTTTCACCTAGCGGCGCATCAAGGACATAATTCTTCTGTGCAGCAATGAGGATAAACCTCAGATCACGGATCCAATCCGCATCATTGCTACTAACATCTTTCAACTTAGTTTTCTCTAGGAAGATATCAAAATAAAACAGGGGAGCTAAACGCGAGCTATTGGTCTACAACATAGATATGCTAATACTACCAGGACTAAGTTCATGATAAATTTAAGTTCAATTAATCATATTACTTATGAACTCCCACTTAGATAGACATCCCTCTAATCCTCTAAGTGATCACGTGATCCATATCAACTAAACCGTGTCCGATCATCACGTGAGATGGAGTAGTTTCAATGGTGAACATCACTATGTTGATCATATATACTATATGATGAGGACATGACTACCTTGGATATGACCAAAAATATTGCATATATGCATATTTGTCAGGTGATTTCTAGTGCAAACTATTCAATAATCTATTTATGTTATCCAGAACAAAAATACTTCACACACTTTTGTGTTTTGTCTAATTGCAGGTGTATGGGACATTTGTACAATCCACATATGAAGATAAGAAAGAAAGAGATGTTTATTTGCTGTCCAAAAAGTTCTCTCACGTCACTTTTGGCCCAAGAGAAGATAGAGTCCAAGTCTCTCACGTTCTGGATTCAGATTCGGACTGCACAGACATACCTGACTCAAAACGCACACAAGTTTTTCATACGGACTCCGAATTGGGTGATTTTTTTTGTTGGAAACTAGATTTCGTGCACTTTCCAACCCAATTGGAATCACCTTCAAATTCGTCCGGAGCGTTGAGTTGTGGATGAAACAATCTGATGCTGCAGCAGAATCTGAGTCAAACTACAAGTCCAAAGGTGTTACATCACCTCCACTTGGGCCCATTGGCCTTGTACGACCTAGATTTAGTTTTAGGCTGCCTTGGGACGTCCTCCCACCTCCTTGGCCGCCACCCCTTGCTCCTATATAAGTAGATCCATCTAGTAGCTTTTTCCTTGGGATTTGTTTAGTTAAAAGTTAGCCAACGCAACTTCGTGTACTTCGTTTGTGTCCAACGACCAGACCAAGACCGCTTTCGGATCCCCACCTTTATCAATACTTCATACATATTTGCAATATTCAGATTGCTTTTATCATATTCTTGCTCGTTCTTCGATTGCTTGCAGGAATAGACCTTCGTGGTCAGGTTGATCGTGCACCGGCGTGGTCAATAACCTCTGGAGATTGGTTTAGCGATTGCTAAGGCGCAACGTCATGCACGTTTGTAGTCGGATCATCAAAGTCGTCTCCACCAAATCGATAGTTACCATCTCATCGAAAGATCGGGACCCGATCTTTCGATGAGATGGTAACTATCGATTTGGTGGAGACGACTTTGATGATCCGACTACAAACGTGCATGACGTTGCGCCTTAGCAATCGCTAAACCAATCTCCAGAGGTTATTGACCACGCCGGTGCACGATCAACCTGACCACGAAGGTCTATTCCTGCAAGCAATCGAAGAACGAGCAAGAATATGATAAAAGCAATCTGAATATTGCAAATATGTATGAAGTATTGATAAAGGTGGGGATCCGAAAGCGGTCTTGGTCTGGTCGTTGGACACAAACGAAGTACACGAAGTTGCGTTGGCTAACTTTTAACTAAACAAATCCCAAGGAAAAAGCTACTAGATGGATCTACTTATATAGGAGCAAGGGGTGGCAGCCAAGGAGGTGGGAGGACGTCTCAAGGCAGCCTAAAACTAACCCTAGGTCGTACAAGGCTCATGGGCCCAAGTGGAGGTGATGTAACACCTTTGGACTTGTAGTTTGACTCGGATTCTGCTGCAGCATCAGATTGTTTCGTCCACAACTCAACGCTCCAGACGAATTTGAAGGTGATTCCAATTGGGTTGGAAAGTGCACGAAATCTAGTTTCCAACAAAAAAAGAATCACCCAATTCGGAGTCCGTATGAAAAACTTGTGTGCGTTTTGAGTCAGGTATGTCTGTGCAGTCCGAATCTGAATCCAGAACGTGAGAGACTTGGACTCTATCTTCTCTTGGGCCAAAAGTGACGTGAGAGAACTTTTTGGACAGCAAATAAACATCTCTTTCTTCCTTATCTTCATATGTGGATTGTACAAATGTCCCATACACCTGCAATTAGACAAAACACAAAAGTGTGTGAAGTATTTTTGTTCTGGATAACATAAATAGATTATTGAATAGTTTGCACTAGAAATCACCTGACAAATATGCATATATGCAATATTTTTGGTCATATCCAAGGTAGTCATGTCCTCATCATCCTCCCCTTCTTGAAAATAAAGCCGTCCTCGGCGTTGCTTAATCTGAAATGTGGCTAACAAAAGAGACAAGGTGTACATGTTGTATATGTATATGTCATCCATTTTTACTTCCCTTGATTTTTGCATATATGACACATGAATAGATGAGTAAGTTGCATAGTTCATAAAACCTAAAGCCAAAAAATTAGCACAAGAAGTAGAAGGCATGAAAATATTGCAACTCAGTTTGCACATATAAGTGAAGCTCTTATTCATTTCAAAAGATTGACAATGTTCATCATTAAACCATCCCAACATTGGTGAATAAACCTTACTTGCATCAAATTTACATGCTACAACATGCTTAAATAAGCAAACATGCAATAAGTCATTCAACACAGAATCATCACCAAGATTAGAGGTCATATCAAAATGATTAAACATTGGTTCTTTTGTATCAATAGTTAATTCAATGGGTGCACTCATAATTGTTGGTATTTCAGTTGTTTGATCACATGGCAAAGTCAAATTATCAACGTAGTCCTCTAATATAGGTGGTGTGATCAAAGTAGTGGGTAGCTCATCAGATGGTGCATTCAAATTGACAAGGCATTCATCATTCTCATGTAGAGATGGAAGATCAGTACCTTTGTCATTACCTCTTATGATCAACTCAGATGATGTAGCCACTCTCGGGGGCGATGTGTCACATGGTGGAGGTGATGTAGTCCTGACAACAACGGATGTGGTTGTCATAGTATGCCTAGTAGTTGAAGGAACAATCATATCAACTCTTGGAATGTGCACCGTGCGCTTGTTCTCCTCGTGGCCAACACGTCGTTTTATTTCCTGTTCAGCTTTGCAAGCAAGATGAAACAAATGGTCCATAGGATAACACTCTTCATGAATTAGTATCTCTTGAATATCACGGTTTAATCCTCCCCAAAATCTATCCATAAAATCATCTTCACTTTCTTCTAAAGAGGAATGCAACAAGGTAGTTTGTAAATCATCATAATATTTTGTTACAGTTTCACTACCTTGTTTTAAGTGTTGCAACTTCTTAATCATGTCACGAGTATAATAAGCAGGGACGAAAGTATGTCGCATGGCAAGTTTCAAATCATCCCAAGTAGTAGGTATATAATCAGGGTGTAACCGACAATATTCACTCCACCAAACCAAAGCATAACCAGTGAAAGAACCAACCGCAACCTTAACCTTTTTATGTTCATCGAAATTATGGGAAGCAAATATATTTTTTATGTCGAACTCCCATTCAATATATAAAGCAGGTTTAAAACGGCCATTAAATGGTGGTATAGATACATTAACCTGATCATGTGCATTTGGATGTTTGTGCACCTCTCGTGACGGTTGTGGTATTTGCAAAGGTGGTGGCACGTCTCCCGCGATCGACAAAGCCCATGAATTGACTCTGGATCCTGTCATGTTTAGTAGAACAAGAAACAAAACCCAAAAATAATGTTCCTATAACTACTAGGATGTGGTGGTAAAACGCTCACAGTAAAGCAAATATCAATGTCTTACAAGTTCTTACCATGCAGCAGGCGGTGATCGGCAACCAGCGGTGTCAAGTAACTCCGAATATTGAGTAAAGCGATTGCCAGGGGAGCGTACGTATACACGGTGTAGAAATATGTGGAGCTGGGTTGGCTATATATGGTAGCAAAAGATTAGCAATAATCAATTCAAAGATGCAATGTTGAATAAACGCTCAACGACGGTACTGTGCTGGTCCTAGGCTAGACCGGACTAGAGACGCGAGCCTAGAACACTAATGAGGTCACGGCATAGCACAACTAGCATCAATGAAGGATACTAAGTAGCTCTTGACAGCAAGATATAAGTGAAGATCACAACGACAGTGAAGATAATGATGAAAAACAACTGCCAAGCAGGATATACAACAACTCTCTCTCCAACTTTCCTCTTGAAAAGTTTGAGACAATTTTCTGATAAATTCTTTCAAAGAATGCTACACACTCAAGCTTTCCAATGCAAAAAGAATCAGTTAATTCCGAGTTGATATGAGGAGTCAAAGAATTCTAAAACTGGCCAAAAAAATTGGAACAAGTTGTGTTCACGAACTTCGGAGGGCAAAAAGACCTATTTAGAAGACGATTTTGAGGTGTAAAATATTGAACTTGCTTCTGCAACTATTTATAGGCGGCTCGTCGCTATCTTCAATTTGAGTACTCACGGAGCCAAAACAGACTTTGTATGAGGAAGATACACATGTTTTACTGAACAGTGCGCAAAACAGATTCCAATCCGAATTCAGGTACGAGATTGATTCTAGATAGATCCAATTTTTTTTCTTCTCTCTTTTTTTTCTCACGCTTTTTTTTTCTTTCCTTTTTTCTCTCTTTTTTTTCTTTATATTCTTTTTCTCCCTCTTTCCAAGACAAACTAGATAAGATGCAGATTCGATCAGGCGAAGATGTGAGTGACCTCAACTATGATTATGACAATAAACAGTGCGTAGCACGTGGTGGAAATTGGTGGATGGGATGGTGGACAGCGGATGGGATAATGATGCAGCGGCTACGTGACTAATGTGAACAGAACTCGAAACTCTAAAGGAACTAGACACTAAGACCAGCAACTCGACACGGCGATGCAACCGATAATTCAATAATGCAAACAATGAAAAGAAAATTGCAAAGGCTCAGTCTGGCTAGGACAAAGGATGAATAGATCTAACTTTTGTTTTGTGGCTTTTTCTTGGACAATAGGTAAGAAAATAAATCTAATCTAGGAAAAACTGGAAATTCTCACCGAGCAACCTGAAAACTGATACCACTTGATAGAGGAAAAGGTGTCCCATCTATCTAGAATATAAAGAAAAAAAATTGGATCTATCTAGAATCAATCTCGTACCTGAATTCGGATTGGAATCTGTTTTGCGCACTGTTCAGTAAAACATGTGTATCTTCCTCATACGAAGTCCGTTTTGGCTCCGTGAGTACTCAAATTGAAGATAGCGACGAGCCGCCTATAAATAGTTGCAGAAGCTAGTTCAATATTTTACACCTCAAAATCGTCTTCTAAATAGGTCTTTTTGCCCTCCGAAGTTCGTGAACACAACTTGTTCCAATTTTTTTGGCCAGTTTTAGAATTCTTTGACTCCTCATATCAAGTGGTATCAAGTGGTATCAGTTTTCATGTTGCTAGGTGAGAATTTCCAGTTTTCCTAGATTAGATTTACTTTCTTACCTATTGTCCAAGAAAAAGCCACAAAAAAGAGTTAGATCTATTCATCCTTGGTCCAAGCCAGTCTGAGCCTTTGCAATTTTCTTTTCATTGATTGCATAGTTGAATTATCGATTGCATCGTCGTGTCGAGTTGCTGGTCTTAGTGTCTAGTTCGTTTAGAGTTTCGAGTTCTGTTCACATTAGTCACGCCACCGCTGCATCATTATCTCTTCCGCTGTCCACCACCCATCCATCAATTTCCACCACGTGCTACCCACCATTCATTGTCATAATAATAGTTGAGATCGTTCACATCTTCACTTGATCCAATCTGCATCTTATCTAGTTTGTTTTGGAAAGAGGGAGAAAAAAAGAGAGAGAAAAAACGAGAGAAAAAAAAGGAAAAAAAAGTCAGAAAAAAAAGGAGAGAAAGAAAAAAAAGGTGTGAGGAAAAAAAGAGAGAAGAAAAAAAAAACAAAAAAATCGGCACAAACTTTTTTAGAGGAAAGTTGGAGACAAAGTTGTTGATATATCCTGCTTGGCTGTTGTTTCACCTCATTATCTTCACTGCTGTTGTGATCTTCACTCATATCTTGCTGTCAAGAGCTACTTAGTATCCTTCATTGATGCTAGTTGTGCTACGCCGTGACCTCATTAGTGTTCTAGGCTCGCGTCTCTAGTCCGGTCTAGCCTAGGACCAGCACAGTACCGTCGTTGAGCGTTTATTCAACATTGCATCTTTCAATTGATTATTGCTAATCTTTTGCTACCATATATAGCCAACCCAGCTCCACATATTTCTACACCGTGTATACGTACGCTCCCCTGGCAATCGCTTTACTCAATATTCGGAGTTACTTGACACCGCTGGTTGCCGATCACCGCCTGCTGCATGGTAAGAACTTGTAAGACATTGATATTTGCTTTACTGTGAGCGTTTTACCACCACATCCTAGTAGTTATAGGAACATTATTTTTGGGTTTTGTTTCTTGTTCTACTAATCATGACAGGATCCAGAGTCAATTCATGGGCTTTGTCAATCGCGGGAGACGTGCCACCACCTTTGCAAATACCACAACCGTCACGAGAGGTGCACAAACATCCAAATGCACATGATCGGGTTAATGTATCTATACCACCATTTAATGGCCGTTTTAAACCTGCTTTATATATTGAATGGGAGTTCGACATAAAAAATATATTTGCTTCCCATAATTTCGATGAACATAAAAAGGTTAAGGTTGCGGTTGGTTCTTTCACTGGTTATGCTTTGGTTTGGTGGAGTGAATATTGTCGGTTACACCCTGATTATATACCTACTACTTGGGATGATTTGAAACTTGCCATGCGACATACTTTCGTCCCTGCTTATTATACTCGTGACATGATTAAGAAGTTGCAACACTTAAAACAAGGTAGTGAACCTGTAACAAAATATTATGATGATTTACAAACTACCTTGTTGCATTCCTCTTTAGAAGAAAGTGAAGATGATTTTATGGATAGATTTTGGGGAGGATTAAACCATGATATTCAAGAGATACTAATTCATGAAGAGTGTTATCCTATGGACCATTTGTTTCATCTTGCTTGCAAAGCTGAACAGGAAATAAAACGACGTGTTGGCCACGAGGAGAACAAGCGCACGGTGCACATTCCAAGAGTTGATATGATTGTTCCTTCAACTACTAGGCATACTATGGTAACCAAATCCGTTGTTGTCAGGACTACATCACCTCCACCATGTGACACATCGCCCCCGAGAGTGGCTACATCATCTGAGTTGATCATAAGAGGTAATGACAAAGATACTGATCTTCCATCTCTACATGAGAATGATGAATGCCTTGTCAATTTGAATGCACCATCTGATGAGCTACCCACTACTTTGATCACACCACCTATTTTAGAGGACTACGTTGATAATTTGACTTTGCCATGTGATCAAACAACTGAAATACCAACAATTTTGAGTGCACCCATTGAATTAACTATTGATGCAAAAGAACCAATGTTTAATCATTTTGATATGACCTCTAATCTTGGTGATGATTCTGTGTTGAATGACTTATTGCATGTTTGCTTATTTAAGCATGTTGTAGCATGTAAATTTGATGCAAGTAAGGTTTATTCACCAATGTTGGGATGGTTTAATGATGAACATTGTCAATCTTTTGAAATGAATATGAGCTTCACTTATATGTGCAAACTGAGTTGCAATATTTTCATGCCTTCTACTTCTTGTGCTAATTTTTTGGCTTTAGATTTTATGAACTATGCAAGTTACTCATCTATTCATGTGTCATATATGCAAAAATCAAGGGAAGTAAAAATGGATGACATATACATATACAACATGTACACCTTGTCTCTTTTGTTAGCCACATTTCAGATTAAGCAACGCCGAGGACGGCTTTATTTTCAAGAAGGGGAGGATGATGAGGACATGACTACCTTGGATATGACCAAAAATATTGCATATATGCATATTTGTCAGGTGATTTCTAGTGCAAACTATTCAATAATCTATTTATGTTATCCAGAACAAAAATACTTCACACACTTTTGTGTTTTGTCTAATTGCAGGTGTATGGGACATTTGTACAATCCACATATGAAGATAAGGAAGAAAGAGATGTTTATTTGCTGTCCAAAAAGTTCTCTCACGTCACTTTTGGCCCAAGAGAAGATAGAGTCCAAGTCTCTCACGTTCTGGATTCAGATTCGGACTGCACAGACATACCTGACTCAAAACGCACACAAGTTTTTTATACGGACTCCGAATTGGGTGATTTTTTTTGTTGGAAACTAGATTTCGTGCACTTTCCAACCCAATTGGAATCACCTTCAAATTCGTCCGGAGCGTTGAGTTGTGGACGAAACAATCTGATGCTGCAGCAGAATCCGAGTCAAACTACAAGTCCAAAGGTGTTACATCACCTCCACTTGGGCCCATTGGCCTTGTACGACCTAGATTTAGTTTTAGGCTGCCTTGGGACGTCCTCCCACCTCCTTGGCCGCCACCCCTTGCTCCTATATAAGTAGATCCATCTAGTAACTTTTCCTTGGGATTTGTTTAGTTAAAAGTTAGCCAACGCAACTTCGTGTACTTCGTTTGTGTCCAACGACCAGACCAAGACCGCTTTCGGATCCCCACCTTTATCAATACTTCATACATATTTGCAATATTCAGATTGCTTTTATCATATTCTTGCTCGTTCTTCGATTGCTTGCAGGAATAGACCTTCGTGGTCAGGTTGATCGTGCACCAGCGTGGTCAATAACCTCTGGAGATTGGTTTAGCGATTGCTAAGGCGCAACGTCATGCACATTTGTAGTCGGATCATCAAAGTCGTCTCCACCAAATCGATAGTTACCATCTCATCGAAAGATCGGGACACCCCCGCCTCTATCACTATATGATTCACGCTTGACCTTTCGGTCTCAGTGTTCCGAGGCCATATCTGTTATATGCTA
The DNA here is from genome assembly GCF_018294505.1 of Triticum aestivum. NCBI lineage: Eukaryota > Viridiplantae > Streptophyta > Magnoliopsida > Poales > Poaceae > Triticum > Triticum aestivum. The sequence goes on along the minus strand of NC_057806.1, from coordinate 256,320,183 downwards.
GGCTCGTCAAGTTTAACCTGAGTATTCTGCGTGTGCAACTGTTTGCACCCGTTGTATTTGAACGTAGAGCCTATCACACCTGATCATCACGTGGTGTCTCAGCACGAAGAACTTTCGCAACGGTGCACACTCAGGGAGAACACTTATACTTTGATAATTTATTGAGGGATCATCTTATAATGCTACCGTCAATCAAAGCAAGATAAGATGCATAAAAGATAAACATCACATGCAATTAATATAAGTGATATGATATGGCCATCATCATCTTGTGCTTGTGATCTCCATCTCCGAAGCACCATCATGATCACCATCATCACCGGCGCGGCACCTTGATCTCCATCGTAGCATCGTTGTCGTCTCGCCAATCTTATGCTTCCACGACTATCGCTACCGCTTAGCGATAGAGTAAAGAATTACAGGGCGATTGCATTGCATACAATAAAGCGACAACCATATGGCTCCTTCCAGTTGCCGATAACTTGGTTACAAAACATGATCATCTCATACAATAAAATTTAGCATCATGTCTTGACCATATCACATCACAACATGCCCTGCAAAAACAAGTTAGACGTCCTCTACTTTGTTGTTGCAAATTTTACGTGGTTGCTACGGGCTTAGCAAGAACCGTTCTTACCTATGCATCAAAACCACAACGATAGTTTGTCAAGTTGGTGTTGTTTTAACCTTCTCAAGGACCGGGCGTAGCCACACTCGGTTCAACTAAAGTTGGAGAAACTGACACCCGCCAGCCACCTGTGTGTAAAGCACGTCGGTAGAACCAGTCTCGCGTAAGCGTACGCATAATGTCGGTCTGGGCCGCTTCATCCAACAATACCGCCAAACCAAAGTATGACATGCTGGTAAGCAGTATGACTTATATCGCCCACAACTCACTTGTGTTCTACTCGTGCATATGACATCTACGCATAAAACCTGGCTCGGATGCCACTATGGGGAATGTAGTAATTTCAAAAAAAATTCCTACGCACACGCAAGATCATGGTGATGCATAGCAATGAGAGGGGAGAGTGATGTCCACGTACTCTCGTAGACCGAAAGCGGAAGCGTTAGCACAACGCGGTTGATGTAGTCGTACGTCTTCATGATCCGACCGATCAAGTACCGAACGTACGACACCCTCAAGATCCAGCCGAGTGTTGAGGAAGAGTTTCGTCAGCATGACGGTGTGGTGACGATGATGATGTTCTACCGACGCAGGGCTTCCCCTAAGCACCGCTATAGTATTATCGAGGTGGACTATGGTGGAGGGGGGCACCGCACACGGCTAAAAGATCAAATGATCAATTGGTGTGTATATGGGGTGCCCCTGCCCCCGTATATAAAGGAGCACGGGGGGTGCGGCCGGCCTAGAGAGGGGCGCGCCAGGAGGAGTCCTACTCCTACCGGGAGTAGGACTCCCCCCTTTTCCTTGTTGGACTAGGAGAGAGAGGGGGAAAGAGGTGGAGGAAAAGAAGGAAGGGGGGCGCCGCCTCCCTCTCCTTGTCCTATTCGGACTAGGGGGGAGGGGGCGCGGTCCATGCCCTGGCCGCCTCTCCTCTCTTTCCAGCAAGGCCCACTAAGGCCCATTAAGTCCCCGGGGGGTTCCAGTAACCTATCGGTACTCCGGTAAAATCCCGATTTCACCCGGAACACTTCCGATATCCAAACATAGGCTTCCAATATATCAATCTTCATGTCTCGACCATTTAGAGACTCCTCATCATGTCCGTGATCACATCCGAGACTCCGAACAACCTTCGGTACATCAAAACATATAAACTCATAATATATCTGTCATCGAAACGTTAAGCGTGCGGACCCTACGGGTTCCAGAACTATGTAGACATGACCGAGACACATCTCCGGTCAATAACCAATAGCAGAACCTGGATGTTCATATTGGCTCCCACATATTCTACGAAGATCTTTATCGGTCAGACCGCATAACAACATACGTTGTTCCCTTTGTCATCGGTATGTTATTTGCCCGAGATTCGATCGTCGGTATCTCAATACCTAGTTCAATCTCGTTACCGGCAAGTCTCTTTACTCATTCGTAATACATCATCCCGCAACTAACTCATTAGTTGCAATGCTTGCAAGGCTTAAGTGATGTGCATTACCGAGAGGGCCCAGAGATACCTCTCCGACAATCTAAGTGACAAATCCTAATCTCGAAATACGCCAACCCAACAAGTACCTTTGGAGACACCTGTAGAGCACCTTTATAATCACTCAGTTATGTTGTGACGTTTGGTAGCACATAAAGTGTTCCTCCGACAAACTGGTGTTGCATAATCTCATACTCATAGGAACATGTATAAGTCATGAAGAAAGCAATAGCAACATACTATACGATCGAGTGCTAAGCTAACGGAATGGGTCAAGTCAATCACATCATTCTCCTAATGATGTGATCTCGTTAATCAAATGAAAACTCTTTGTCTATGGCTAGGAAACATAACCATCTTTGATCAACGAGCTAGTCAAGTAGAGGCATACTAGTGACACTCTGTTTGTCTATGTATTCACACATGTATCATGTTTCCGGTTAATACAATTCTAGCATGAATAATAAACATTTATCATGATATAAGGAAATATATAATAACTTTATTATTGCCTCTAGGGCATATTTCCTTCAGCTTTTACTTGTGTAGGTGTGAGAAACCGACAAGAATTGGTACTAGTTGTGCTATTTCCTTGTCCACATTGGAGTGATCATTGATCCACTTTCAACTTCGGTCAAGGTACATTTGGTATTTGTTCTTCTCTTTCTACCACTCCCATTTTTTATCTTGGAATGATGGATAGGCCAAGTACTTCTGCCAACCCACTCTTCATTGAGCACGACGACATGAACTCCTACATCACCAAGGGCCACCTCTTTGGTGCACAACGTGATTTACATCAAGAGCAACAAGCAATGAGTGACCGCATCGACAACCTCGCCACCGACTTGCGACTCTCCGAGCAACGTACAAGGGACTACTTCGACCACAAGCTCGAGGATCACAAGCAAGAGAATGACGCAAGGATGGACGAGATTCGCGCTTTGTTGCTCAACCGCTCTTCTTCCACTTCGTCCTCTTCAAGAAGGAGCCATTCAAGTCAACACTTCGACTTCACCCTCTCCGGCTCAAGCACACCGACATTGAACACTCTACGCCGTGCTGCGTGCAACGATCGTCAAGCAAGCCTCAATCCTCTATGCGACACCGACTCTCAAGAGCGCCGACAACGTCAAACCCAAGAGGCTTTTGCGCTAGCACGAGAATGGCAATGGCAACGACAACATGAAGAGGAAGAGCGTGCGTGTCTACACCAAGATGCACAAGATGCCGAGGCACAATGCCAAGAACAACAACTCCGTGAAGCTCAAGCACTTGAGGCGCAACAAGCCCTCCGAGATTCAAGTCGAGCCATAGCCAACTGAGGCTGACAAGCTCATGAACATGAAGAAGCACTTCGAGAAGAGGTTCAAGAAAGAAGATTTCAAGCTCGCGTGCATCATCAAGTTCCTCAAGTTCCTCCTCGAGCTCGACAAGCTCCTCCACAAGCTCGCCAAGTACATCAAGTTCATCAAGAGCATGATGACAACGGAAATCCTCCACGACAAGAGCAACATGAGGTTGACAACCCTCCTCACCAAGAGCAACACGAGCTTCACAATCATCGACAACATGGGTGTCATCATCCCCGACCTCAACACAATGAAGAGCAACGCTACGGCAAGCTCAAGTTCACCATGCCCAAGTTCAACGGAAGCAACGATCCCGAAGAGTACCTTTCATGGGCATTGAAGGTCAACAAAATCTTCCGTTTGCACAACTATGAAGAAGAGAAGAAGATCGCAATGGCATCCCTTGAGTTCCAAGACTACATCCTCATTTGGTGGGCACAAGTTATCGAGTGCCGAGAGGCAAGAGGTGAACCACCCATCACTACTTGGGCGCAAATGAAGGATGTCATGAGAGCACGCTTTGTGCCTACCTACTACAACCGCGACCTCTTCAAGAAACTCCTACTACTCAAGGAAGGAACCAAGAGCGTTGAAGAGTACTACAAGGAGATGGAGATTGCCATGATAAGAGCCAATTTCACGGAAGATGATGAGCAAACTATGTCACGTTTCTTGAATGGACTCAACCATCCTATCAAGAAGATCGCCGACTTCCAACCATACTCGAACCTCATCGAGCTAGTGCATCAAGCTACCAAAGCGGAACGTCAAGTGCAAGACGATTTCAAGTATGCCAAGTTCTCATCCAAGTCCTACGGCTACTCCAACACCCAAGCTTCACCGACTCCAACACCGCCTACCAAGCCTTCTACAAGCAACATCGACAAGTCAAGTTCCAAGAAAGCTTCGTCAACTCCAACTCATCCTCCTACTACAAGCAACTTCAAGCCGAGAGCTTCATCATCATCCACTCCAACCGATGAGACCGTCAACATGACTTCCTTCAAATGTTTCACATGCAAAGGCCGAGGCCACAATTCCTACGAGCGCACCAAGCGGACCATGATCCTCAACGACGACGGCACCTATGACTCGATGAGTGAAGGAGAAATGGACACTCTTGAGCAAGTTGCCATGCACCGGCAAGTGAACAATGAAGAGGAACAAGTCTTTTGCAATGAAGTTTCAAGTCCCGCTCTTGTTGTCTCCGAGGTCTTGACTCTCCAACATCACAAAGAAGAAGACCAACGATGATACATCTTTCATACCAAGGCCGACATCAATGGACGAACCGTCAAGGTCATCATCGATGGAGGGAGTTGTGATAATCTCGCAAGTGAAGAACTTTGGTCCAAGCTCCAATTGCCCAAGACGAAGCACCCACACCCATACAAAGTGCAATGGCTTAGCGACTCCGGCACTATCCAAGTCGAACATCGAGTACAAGTCTCCTTCAAAATTGGCGCCTATGAAGACACTTTGGAGTGCGACATCGTTCCATGACCGTTTGCCACCTCCTCCTTGGACGCCCATGGCAATTTGATAGAGGTGTTATTCACAATGGCCGAACGAACCACTACATCTTCAAGATGAAAGGAAAGCAGTACATACTTCGTCCCATGTCTCCAAGCAAAGTGATCACCGACAAGCAAGCCACCCATCGTGGAGAGAATAGTGAGAGTGCGAGCCACCAAAAAGAGAGTGAGCGCCACAAGCCCAAATCGAGCGCCTCCACGATGAGCGAAGAGAATAACTTAGTCCTATTTGCCACCAAAAGTGAGATAAGAGGAGTGTGTGAGAACCCATTAGTGTCCTACACTACGTACTTTTGTGCAAGGACAATGCACCACAAGCTAACACCTCTCACACCCTTCCTCTAGTGTTGACTTCTCTTTTGCAGGAATTTCACGATGTTTTCCCCAACGAGCTACCTTTGGGACTACCTCCACTACGAGGCATTGAGCATCGCATCGACCTCATCCCCAGAGCACCACTTCCAAACAAAGCTCCCTACCGCGTCAACCCCGAAGAAACCAAAGAAATACAAAGGCAAGTAAAGCATCTCATATACCATGGACATGCGCGTGAAAGTTTGAGCCCTTGTGCCGTCCCGGTCATTCTTGTGCCAAAACGAGACGGTAGCTTTCGCATGTGCTCCGATTGTAGACCTATCAATGCTATCACCGTTCATTATAGGTATCCCATTCCACGCCTTGATGATATACTTGATGAACTTAGTGGTGCCACTATCTTTTCAAAATTGATCTTAAAATTGGTTACTATCAAATCCGCATACAAGAGGGTGATGAATGGAAAACCGCTTTCAAAAGCAAGTTTGGGTTGTATGAGTGGTTGGTCATGCCTATGGGTCTATCAGAAGCACGAGGTACTTTTATGCGTCTTATGAATCATGTCTTTCGCCCTTACATTGGTGTGTTTGTTGTGGTTTACTTCGATGATATCCTTGTTTTTAGCAAGTCTCTCAAAGAGCATGTCACCCATGTCCGAACCATTTTACAAACTCTTCGAAAAGAGCACCTCTATGCTAATATGGAGAAATGCCTTTTTGGCGTTGACAAGCTCGTTTTCTTGGGTTTTGTTGTCTCTTCTAAGGGTGTTCATGTTGATGAGTCCAAGATCAATGCTATTAAGACTTGGCCACAACCAACCAACTTGCAACAAGTGCGTAGCTTTCTTTGCCTTGCGGGTTTCTATCGTCGCTTTGTGAAAGATTTTAGCACCATTGCTTCGCCTTTGCATGCTTTGAGCAAGAAGAATGCGCCTTTTGTTTGGGGACCATCCCAAGATACCGCTTTCAGTGAGCTTCAGAACTTGCTTACTCATGCCCCTGTGCTTGCATTACCCAACTTTGACAAACCTTTTGAGATTCATTGCGATGCTAGTGGTAATGGCATAGGAGGTGTGTTAACGCAAGAGAAGCGCCCCGTAGCTTATTTTAGTGAGAAACCTTCCAGAGCGCAACTCAATTACCCCATCTATGACAAAGAGCTATATGCTTTAGTCCGCATTTTGCATGAATGGGAACACTATCTTCGCCCTCATGAATTTATCATTCATACCGATCATGAAACACTCAAGTATCTTAAGGGCCAAACCAAGTTGAACAAGCGTCATGCTAAATGGAGTGAATTTATTGAATCTTTTCCTTATGTCATCAAGTACATTAAAGGTAAGGAAAACATTGTGGCGGATGCCCTTTCCCGCATATGCATGCTTGTTACTCAACTTGAATTGGATGTCATTGGCTTTGAGCATATAAAAGACTTGTATGAGCATGATCCTACTTTTGCTACTCCTTATGCCAAGTGTTTGACGCACACCTCTTGTGAACTCTATTACATCAAAGATGGATATCTTATGAGAGCTAACAAGCTTTGCATCCCCGAGTCTTCTCTTCGCTTGTTGCTTTTGCAGGAATCTCATGGAGGAGGCTTAATGGGACACTTTGGACACGACAAGACTTTCGCCACGCTCTCGAAGAACTACTATTGGCCCAAGATGTTTTGTGACATCAACCGCTTCACTAACCGATGCTCACATGTCATAAAGCTAAGTCTAAAGCTCAATCCCATGGCCTTTACATGCCTCTCCTATTCCATATCAACCATGGGAAGACATTAGCATGGATTTCGTACTTGGATTGCCTAGGACTAGAAATGGAAAGGATTCGGTATTTGTCGTTGTGGACCGTTTCTCCAAGATGGCACATTTCATTCCTTGTAACAAGATAGATGATGCTTCACATGTTGCTAATCTCTTTTGTAGGGAAATATTGCGTCTACATGGAGTGCCAAAGATGATCGTCTCAGACCGCGACGTCAAGTTCATTAGCTACTTTTGGAAGACCCTATGTGCCAAGCTCGGAATCAAGCTACTCTTCTCCATGGCGTATCATCGACAAACTGACGACCAAACAGAGGTGACCCACCACACATTCTCCACTCTACTTCGAGTACTCATCAAGAAGAACATCAAGGAGTGGGAGGAGTGCCTACCTATCGCCAAGTTCGCCTACAACCGAGCAAGACACTCAACAATCGGCAAGTCCCCCTTCGAGGCCGTCTACGGATTCAACCCATTGTCACCATTGGACATCTCCCTCTACCATTCTGAGATCGCATCAATTTGGACGCAAGTTCACGTGTGACTCACCTCAAGACGGTTCATGAAGATACAAGACATACTATCGAGAGCCAAGTACAACGACTTGCGACCAAGCTCAACATCAACAAGCACCCCATGGTCTTCAACATTGGTGATCTCGTGTGGCTACACCTTCGCAAGGACCGCTTCCCACAAGAGCACAAGTCCAAGATTCGACCACGAGCGGATGGACCCTTCAAGGTGCTTGCATGCTACAACAACAACGCTTACAAGATCGACCTCCCGAGCGACAAGTACAACGTGAGCGACATCTTCAACATCAAGGATCTCTCTCCCTTCCATGGTGATGAAGAATTTGATCCGAGGACGGATCTTCCCCAAGGGAGGGGAGATGATGCAGAGCATCCGAAGGCCATCCCCATGGACCCAACTATATCTCCTACGACACCTCTTGGACCCATGACACGAGCACGTGGAAGAGCTCTCGAAACCGAGGTGACATCTCTCCTTTCACATTTCCTCTTCGATGCACATGAGACTTGGCTACTACCTCATACAGACACATTGTGCATACTCAGGTATCATGGAGAAGCTAAGGAGCAAGGAGAATAAGAAGAGGAAGATGGACGGGAAAATGGCAAAGAAGGAGGGCTGCAGGAAAAGTCCCAGCCACCGGACGACCGGTCGGGACTGGACGTCCGGTGCCTGATGGTCCAGCTGAACCCCAGCGAGCGGACGTCCAGCCCAGACCGGACGACCGGTGCCCCTGCACCCGAGCCAAACAAGCGGACGACCGGCGCTAACGGACGTCCGCGACCGGACGACCGGCCACCTCCGGAAATCCGCTACACCAGCATCCGAGCCAGAACGAGCGGATGACCGGCAGCCACCGGATGTCCGGCTGCCCATGAGACACCGGACAACCGGTCCCCAACGGACGTCCGGAACCTGGCTGTGTCCAGTTGCGCGCTGAGGCCCATGTACCCCTTCACTTTGCCCCCCCCCCATTTGCACTAATACTATAAATATGCCTTTCCCTCCACCTAGCTAGGGTAGCAAAGGATTAGCTCATATTTCGTGTGAGAGCTTTGCTCATCCACATCGGATCTACTCCACAAGAGAGACCGCATCCCCTCTTCGGAGAAGATCCCTTTGGATTCAAGACCCCTTTATGGGAAGAACCTCAAGACCTCCTTTAGGAGAAGACTGGCTACCTTTGTACCGTCCCTAGTTGATCGTGGATCTTGTATCTTCCTTTGTGTTCATGGATTTAGCGCATGTGTGATCATACTTGTTGGTTTGAGTGTTCTCTTGTGTTTTCCACGTGTTCCCTCGTTTCCCTCCTCGTGTTCTTCGTGTTCATCATGAGATCTGCTCCTTTCGTGAAAGATCGGCCGGTTAGGGTTCCTACCCTACATCATGACGAGCAGCATGTCGTCGGGGAGGCTGCTGATAAAGTCCAGGCTCGCCAGATGCGGTTTTGGCTCGAGCCGCCTCTGCTTGTTGGCTGCCTCACCGTCCATCTCAGCCGGCGGCGATGCCAGTGTACACCTGTGCTTAGTGTGTATTGTGTGCTGGGTGTGTGCGAGTGTATCCTTGTGTGCATGCCGTTGCGCGGTGGTGAAGTGTGCGTGATAACCCATAAGTATAGGGGATCACAATAGTTTTCGAGGGCAGAGTATTCAACCCAAATTTATTGATTCGTCACAAGGGGAGCCAAAGAATATTCTTGAGTATTAGGAGCTGAGTTGTCAATTCAACCACACCTGAAAGACTTAATATCTGCAACAAAGTACTATGGAAGTAACCGTAATGGTGGCAAAAGTAACAGTAGCAGTATTGTAACAATCGTAACAGTGGCAACGGAAAAGTAACTTAGCAAAGATCAATATGAAACGAACTCGTAGGCAATGGATCAATGATGGATAATTTTCTCGGATGGCATTCATCATGCAACAGTTATAACCTAGGGTGACACAGAACTAGCTCCAATTCATCAATATAATGTAGGCATGTATTCCGAATATAGTCATACGTGCTTATGGAAAAGAACTTTCATGACATCTTTTGTCCTACCCTCCCGTAGCAGCAGGGTCCTAATGGAAACTAAGGGATATTAAGGCCATCCTTTTAATAGAGAACCAGAACAAAGCATTAGCACTTAGTGAATACATGAACTCCTCAAACTGCCACTACAAAAAAATACACTTCCGTGATGATACGTGTTTGTCACAGTAGGTCACGTTTTCTATCATGCTTGTACATCCATGACGATTTTATGACAGAATCCAGATAGTCATACCCGTGGTGTCATAGAGGTGTTCCATGACATTACCAAAATTATCATCATGAAAGTGTCCACTTCCATGACGATAAATCACGCGTCATAGAAGTGCTTTCGTCAAGGGTGACCGACACGTGGCATCCACCGTAACGGGTCACCGTTAAGCTATCGGGTTCTGGTTTGGATCCAATAACCCGTTAACAGCCCGGACCAATGGGGTTTTTTCCACGTGTAAAATTATCATTGGCTGGTGGAAACACGTGTCGGCTCACCGTTGGGACAGATGTCATCCAATCATTGGACAGAATGCACCCTGATATGTCGACACGTGGCATGGCCTAATAGAGGCCCATTCCTGTGAAAAGGCCGGCCCGTTTGACTTGGTCAAAAGATAGCGGGTCGGCCCACGGAAAGCCTGTTAACGACCTGTTCGCACATAGCCCATTTACAGCCCGCTAACCCAAGGCCCATTACGGCCTATCTGAATTAGGCACAGTAGCGTCATTTGGGCCGTCCAATATGATTACAGCCCGTTCTAACTTCCGGCCCATGTCTGGCCCATGACGTCTTTTGGCCCATATGAGGCACTTTATAACTCTTGGCCCGTTAACGGCCCGTGGTGAAACTGGTCCATAATGAACAGTATATCGCTTTATGCCCATTAACGGCCCATTATTCCATTGGACTATTTCAAGCCCATGTTATCTTTCGGCCTTCTCAGGGCCCATTTATTCTTGGGTTCATTTCTAGCATTCGGTTACTTACGGCCTGTTACTGGCCTTTTCTGATTGTGGGCCCAATTCAGCCTGTGGTTACAGTCGACCCGTTTGTGGCCCGTTAATCCGTTGGGTTCATAGCGTCATCAAATACGGCCGATTAACGATGGGTCATTATGATCGGTCCATGAATGGACGATTCCAATTCTAGCCCATTTAAGGCCCATAATGTTGTCCGTTATTTGCCCATGTTTGGCCAATTGATCATATGGCACGTAGAAGGCCCATTGATGCTACTCCCCGTAGAAGGCCCATTGTTTCTACGGCCCAGGGTCACTACAGTAAATATGTAGCCCATGGTTATTGTGGCCTAGTTTTAAAAATAGGTTATTTTGGCCACTAGCAAACCGTGGAAAAAGAATTGCACTGACTACAAGCAAACAAATTAACAAGACAACATGAAATAAATAAGCAAGCAACTCACGCTAGGCTATCACGACTATTACACATATTACATCCACTGGGCATCAAAGTTCGCCAACAGTGCAAATATAGGGAACAAAGCAGCATATCACATACACTGGTTGTCAAAGTTGGCGACCAGTGCAAATAAACGCCGCAACAAAACAAGTCCAAAACTGAAACCACTTCAGGAGAGCTCAAGAAACAATGTCTTGGGTACCCATAATGCTGGCAAGATACTTAGCAAGCTTATTAACTTTCTCTTGTTTGGCGCTTAAATCCTCCAGCGCTTGCTGTTGCACAAGAAAGTATGCATCTGAATTTTGCAGGGACTTCCTCAGTCCTTCGGCTTCTTGCCGTAGCACAACTGACTGATGCCTTTCAGCTTGTAGCTGAGACTGAAGAAGCTGAAGTGATTCAGGCAGCGAGTTCGAAGAGCTTCTGCCAGCGGTACTGGCGAGTAACCCGAACACTACATCAACGCAGGACTATGGGGTTTTCTCACTGTCTACAAGATCGTTTTTATCACCTTTCTTGGAGACCAACATGGTTGTCTAACTATCTTGAACCTTATCTGCATTACTTTCTCTTCCATTGCATAGTGGGGGTTCTCTTCTCCAATATTTTGTTTGCATACTACAGGAGAAACAAGCAGACACATCATAGGTTTAGTATGTAGTATACGAAACTCATTTTGGTAAACCGGTCCAGTAGTAAGGTGGACAGGATAACAACATGAAACAAACATATATCTATGTACTATGGTCACTGTATTGTCCATATCATTCTAGTTTATGTTGCCAAATCAAGATAGATACATAGTTCAACTCATATATTTTTAAGACACAATAGCATAGACAGAATATAAGTGTGAGAAACAACACAACATTGGCAACACTTGTAATGTGCATCACATGAGAACATAACTATTTATACAACTGAAACTAAAATCAACATCGAGCAAAAAGTTAGAACAACAATCCAGTTAAAGAAATAGGTTTAAAACATACCTGTTGCGCCAATGGAGTTTCAATTGGATCCTTCAAATTCTAAAGTAGTTGGTATGAGTAAATACAGTGATGCAACATCAAAGGAGTATGGAGCATAGCTACGGAATCTGACCTGAGAATAGTTGCTCTTCTACTTTAAATGTGGAGTTTGGGTTCACTGTGGTGGTCTTCATGCTTTGGGCACTGCAGTTGCTTTACAAACTGCTCGTGTGGGGGTACGATGTGGTGGACATGGTGCTTTGTCAACTAGAAGTGGGTTACTATCCGCTGGGGTTGGGGTTAGATGGGTTGTAGCCGGTTCTCTACCCAATGGTGTAAGTGTGCAATCTGGAAGAGTCTCGATTATGTGTGGTGGGGCTAGTTTGTGGGCCAGTACAACCATGGTTCTATCTGCATCGATGGGTAGCACTGTCTTTTGTGAAGAACGGGTTTTTGCTCCCTTAGATACTGCCATCATCACCTCCAATTCAAATGGCTGATAAACAAGAAAAGAAATTGAATGTACAGGCATTGTATGATAGACAGATGTGGTAATTCACATATATGTTGTCCAACCAAACAGGACAACATGACACAGTTTCACATATATGATGCCTAACTAAACATGATAGCATGACACAATTTTAGATATATGATGGATAACTTAACATGATATAATGGCATAATTCAACATATGATTTGTATCTAAACAGGATGACATGACAAAACTATATGATGTCTTTCTAAAATAGGTTGGGATGAAATAATTCACATACATGTTGTCTAAGTATACATGATGGCATGATATAATTGACATAATTGATTCATATACTAAGCAGCTGGCACTCGCATGTATGATCTCTAAACTAAGCAGATGAAATTCAATATTGTGCATATGATGTCTAAACTAAGCAATGCAAGACACCATATGTATGATATGAGAAATATAAACATTGCAACTTAGAGCATACACCTCAGGTGGGATATAGGACTGGTCATATGTCTCTGAATCTTCCTCTGAGGAGCTCCCTGTAACCATCGAGATATATCCTTCAACGGGTACCATTGCCTACTCTGAAGACCCTGTTTTCACTCCCGACTTTTTCCATAACCGGCTCAAATGGCGGATACACATGAAGAGTAGTTCAATATACACAGATTGTCGACAAATGGAATACGTAATGAAAAAAAGATGGCATGAGATAATTCACATATATGATGCCTAGCTACATGGCGGTGCATAATTCACATATATGATAACTGGCTGAAAAACATGGCATTGCATAATTCACATATCTGATATAGAAAGCAAACAGGAGGCATTCACACAAAGCATGTCTAAACTAAGCAGATGACATGGCAATGCAAGAGACCATATGCTTGATATGAGCAATATAACCCTACCAAGTTAGAGCATTCACCTTGGGGGGATACAACACAACTGGTCATATGTCTCTGAATCCTCCTCTAAGGAGCTATCTGTTACCAGCAAGAAATTTGCATCGACAGGTAGCACTGACTGCTCAGAAGACCTTGTTTTCACTCCAGATTTTCCCATGGCCGACTCAAATGGCTGATGCACAGGAAGAGTAGATGAATGTATAAACATTGTTGACAAATGGAATACATTATGAAAAAAATATGGCATGGTACAATTCACATATACAATGACTGGCTAAACAGGATGGCATTGCATGAGTCACGTATATGATGCCTGGCTAAAGAAGATTGCATTGCATAATTCCCATATACTCTCTCCATTACTAAATATTTGTCTTTTTAGAGATTTCAAATGGACGACCACATACGGATGTATATAGACATATTTTAGAGTGTAGATTCACTCATTTTGCTCCGTATGTAGTCACTTGTTGAAATCTCTAAAAAGACAAATATTTAGGAACGGGGGAGTATGATATAGAAACCAAATAGGTGGCATTCACACAAAGCAAATCTAAACTAAGCTGATGACATATAAGATGTATAATGTAAGCAATACGAGGCGCCATATGCATGATATGACCAACATCAGCATGCCAGGTTAGAGCAAACACCTCAGGTGGTAAATCCCCATCTGAACAGTTATCTTCCTTTGGAATACAATCTGGAATGGTGGGAGGGGGGCACATTGCCCACCATGGAGCAGCGTCTGCATGACATTATATTCCCACGCAACAATCTTCTCTTTTTCTCTATATGTTCAGTACGATTGTGTACAATATCTGACATGCATAATAAAAAAGTTAGATTTTGTAAGGCCTAAGGGGTGCATGTAGAAATCAAGACTGATGGTAGCAAATGAGTGGATAGATCCAAAACTAATGATAGCAGGTAGATTATAGCTTCAGTTGATAGACAATGGATCATCTACTGTTTGTTGCCCACCCAACATGAACCACATAGAAGACCCCAGATGAACCAGATAGTAGACATATACTATTCGTTGCTGCCTCGATATGTGCCCCACGGGCATTTTAAAACTCAAGTTTGAACGATAAAGTAGCAGGTAATAATAACCGATTTATAACGTAAGCAAACACGAAAGAGTGGGACCTCTCTTCCGGAACTGTGTAGTCCTCAGGTTCATCTGCTCAGTCGATGATGATAATGTAGTTGGCGTGGCTGTCGGCAACAGGGAAGATGATCTGAGGCGGCGAAAGAAAGTTTGCAGGGGGAATCTCTGCTGCAGTGAATGCTTCTGTCGATGGTGCACCTCAGGTGGGGTGGATGATGGCACGACAGGAGCAGGACATAACACACAGAGTTTTCTTTCACGCCTATTTGAAAATGAAGTAAATCTGTAAGGGCTCCTCAGAATTGGAGGATTCTATAAATGCGGGGACATGAAAAACACAAGAATATGATAGGAATGCATGTGCAAAACAGAGCATTTGGAAACATAGGATTTCTTTCAACCTGGGGATTTGGTTCACATGAATTGGAAGAACACAGGAATGGAGAAACATGGTCAAATTAAAGTCAAACCATGTGAAAATTAAAAAAAATAAGAATCTTATTATGCCAGTAATGCAATTAGTCCTATTCTCCATGCATTTTAATTTGAAAAGGACGTCCAAGTGGATATTAAAATTCCTATGTTTTTTCTTTGAAAGAGACACCAAAGGAAAAAATTCCTCCAGTTTTGCTTTGCTCCACTCCTTCTAACCAAATGCACGAATAGTAGAACCATAGTAGTTCCATAGCAAAGGATCCCTAAGGGACCGACATGAATGCAAAGTAACAAAGTGATGGGACGAGTGTACAACCTCTTTGGCATAGCCTTGTCGACATCAGCATCATTGGGTTGGACGTGGAGGATGGTGATGCTGGTGTGACTATCGGAGGCGGGGAAGAAGATTTGAGGCCTCTGGTAACGGCGCCGAGGGTACTTCTCCGCTGTGATGGACGGTTCCATCGTTGGAGCAGCTTCAGTGAGGTGTACGGTGGTGAGGCTGAAGCAGGACAAGACAGACAACGTTAATCTGAAGTGGGACTCTAATATCATGTGCAATAGATGATGTAAAATACATCACCAAAAAGTGCTAGATGTAACATGCATCAGCCGCACCGCGGCCGCTCTCACAGATGCTGTAAATACTGTTCACTCTGAACTTAACTAAGGAAACTAAACTTTACAGCCGAGACTGAATTTTACTGTCGGAACTGATTGAACTAGTAGCAAAGCATTGCAATAGATGTTTATGGCGTTTGAGCACTAGTAGAAGAGAAGTAGTGATCTAAATCAGCAGAGGCTCGAGCAGGGAACACACTAGAAGAGAGCAAGTCGTGCAGTAGCACCGTGAGCGAGTGCTAAAGCAGCAACTGTTGTAGCTGCCGGAGGTCATGCAGCAGCAGCAGCGCGAGCGAGAGCAAGAGCAGAGCAACAACACGAACGAGAGCAAGAGCGGAACAGCAGCGCGACCGACAGCAATAGCAGAGCAGCAGCACGAACGAAAGCAAGATCAGTGCAGTAGTGCGGCCGACGACAAGAAAAGAGCTGCATCGCGAGCGAGAGCAGGAGCGGCAATAGCAGCGCGAGCGAGAGCCGGAGCAGCTGCAGCTAATGTCCGTGCGGATGTCACCGCCGAGGAAGCAAGGACATGGGGGAGAGACGCCGTGGATGAAGTGGCTGGGGACGGCGCTGCCAATGGAAACCCGCCATGGCTGCTCGGTATCGAGCACCGGCAGCCCCGTGAGATCGAATAAAAGATAAAATGTAGCGGTGAGTGCAGAACCTCCTTGGTGGCGCCGAGTTGGCCTCGTCTTCATCGGAGGAATTGGTGAGGGTGCTGCGGTGCCGGTGGGGCAGGTCAAGACGGTGCTGTGGGGATGGAGGCGGCGCGATAGACGAGGCGACCGTCGGGGCAGCTCCTTGGAGATGGACGACGGGGCGGTTGGTCCGGCGGGATGATGATATCGACGAAGGATCCTCATCCGGTGCGGTGGATGAGGGACGGTGAGCTGTTGCGATGGACGACGTCGTCGGGGGAAGAGTCTCCGGCTGGGCGACGGTCGGGCGGCCGACGGAGGAGCGTGGGGTTTCGCGGGTTTTGGCGGCCTTAGTGTATGAATGGGGGGACAAAGGGGAAGGTAGGGGGAGCCATGGTTTAGGGACTTGCTTGTCCGAAATGTAGGGGTAAGTTACCAGTGTACCCCCGCCGGTTTTGACCACGCGACGTCGAGCTGACATTTCTGGCTGAGGGGTAGAAGGGGGATTTCGCGTGTCTGGGCTGCAAGACTGATTTCGGATGAGGAGGGAGTTTTCGCGTGCATCGAAATTTCTGGATAACAAGGCGTGGCGCGGGTTGAAGAGGCAGGAGTTTCGAAGCATATGAGACAAAAGATACTCGAGCTTGAAAATTTTAGGATAACAAGGCGAGGATTCCATGTTCGATAGAACAAACTTAACGTGTACAAAAAAACAATTCACACAAGACAGAAGAGAGTCATGTCCCCTTTTACTATATTGCTATAAATGCCATTGAAAAAACTACAAGAAAAATGTAAAAAAATCGGGAGAACAAGATTACCCTGTACAGTACCAAATCGATTCGCACTTCCCTCAACAACAATAAAAAACAAATCAATTCCCTCCAAAAGAAAGAGTCATGTCCCTTTTTATATGATTACAAATGCCAGGATCTCAAATTTCTATTTTTGAATCCACGTTATGTTGAATTCGAATATATCGTTAGGTGACCTTGCGGTTTATAATGGATGTAGTCCTACATTTTGATCTTCCATCATATATGAACATTTACTCCATCCTATGAACATATATATTGTCATCTACCATATGGACTAAATTTGAATCAATTTTCCTTATTTGAATACGATTGTTGTCAACTTATACCATCATTTAAATATTATCTTGATAACAAAAAACATGCATATATTAGTAATCATATTTCACTATGAACTACATGTACCATACGATCTCCAATTCAAATATTTGTATCCATTTTATGTTGAATTCAAATCAGAGTACATTGGTCTAGGTAGCGAGTTGTTCGGGATAATCTAGACCCTTTTTTCATATGTATAATTTTTGGCTGAATTGGGACAAGTTTTGATATAAGCTTCTTGCAAAACCGGAGATTCTCGCAACAAGCCTCGTGGTTCCGAGAGGGGACGTGTCACCTTTGTGTGCAAAACGATATACGCTGCCTCCCCCTGATTTTCTTTACAGAGGCAACATAGAACTATACGAGTGCCCTGTTAAATTTTGGAATTATTCCGGGTTCGTTTGACCTTTTTTTATACATTAATTGAGTTGATGGACATTTAATGTGCATAATTAAAATTTGAACTGCAAGCACATGCTCCGGTGCACCAAAGTTGGTTGAAAAATCACATGTGTGTCCTTGGGTGAATTTCTAGGTCACATGCAAGAAATGGGAATGAAATTTGAACATCTGGGCGTCATGACTTGGCCGAGAACATTGAGAAACTTGGGTTTTTAAATTCCTGTAAATCCAAAACTTGCTTGGAAATCATGAAACTTGGCATGGTGTCATGTCATGGCACTAACATGCTGTGGTAAAAAATTGGGCCGAATAGGAACAAGTTTTGGTATAAGCTTCTTGCAAACCGGAGCTTCTCTCAAGAAGGCTCGTGGTTCTGAGAGGAAACGTGTCACCTTTGTGTGAATAATTCAAATTTGAAATACAAGCACATGCTCTAGTGCACCAAAGTTGGTTGAAAAATCACATGTGTGTCCTCGGGTAAATTTCCAGGTCCCATGCAAGAAATGGGAATGAAATTCAAACATCTGGGCGTCGTGGCTCGGCCGGAAACATTGGGAAACTTGGTTTTTTAATTCCCGTAAATCGAAAACACGCATGAAAATCATGAAACTTGGCTTGGTGTCATGACATGGCACCAACATGTTGTGGTAATATTGTTGTCCGATTTGTGAAGGCGCACACATTAACAATCAACAAAGTCATTTTGGAACAAGTGTTGTCATGTTACAATCGGAAACACAAGTATTATTGAAACCGTGGGCGTTCGACTTACCATTTACGTGTCGCCACGCGTCCCCTTTTTTATTAGCAGGAGGCGCCGTGCAGGGTAGCTTTTTGAGTATGGGAGGCATGCGATCAGACCCCTGCGCGTGCTTATCGGGAGGAGAGCCTTTTGACCTCCATCTGCCGCCCACCTCTCTCCCAAGGTCTCCATTAATGGCGCCCGAGCCTCTATTTAATGGCGTGGCTATGTCTCACTTGACTGAGATTTAAGACAGAGAAAAGAAAATCTGGAAAGAAAATTTTGCACGGATCTTGATGTAAGATCCGATGGACCTATATAGCATCTACTGCGACTTATAGCAAGACAGATGAATATATAAGGGCGACGATAGTGGATAATAATTGTCTTACATAATTAGGAAGATAACTAAAAAAGCCACATGCGTCTACGCCCAAAATACACAAGGGCAAAAGAAGAAGGAAGACAATGATCTAGCTTGATGATCTCTACTTTCTTGGTGCATTGCTGCAGGCCGCGGGAACAAGTCTCCGCGGCGAGCGACGATGAGCTCTGTCATGTCCTCAAGACACTACTTGAGAGCATCCATGGATTCCTCCACCAGCCTTTGGTGCTCGATGCGGAGCATGTCATTCTCGTCCATAAGTTTCTTGACGATGACGCCGGTCCTCTTCAACAAGGCAATGGTCTCCTCCTGCTGCTCGGCACTTCGGACGATCTTCGCCCTCAGCAGGTCGCACTTGGCCCAGAGGCTCTCATTGCCCTCCCTTAGTTGTTGGATGACGCTAGTAGCCTGTTCAAACGAGGCTTTCATGTCGTCCTACAACCTCGCCCAGCTGGAGATCTGATCCATCTAGCTATGGACGATCGCATGCATGCGCCTGTAAGAGTCGTCGCCTGCCCGCGAGACATTTTCCCAGGCCGTCACGACACGGCGGGACATCTCTGCTGCATTCACGATGTGGCGAGACATCTCTGCTGCTTCGGCGGTGCGGCCGGACCAGTCTGCTACATCGACAGCGCGGCAGGACCTCTGTGTTGCTTCGGCGGCATGGAGGGACCTCTATGCTACTACTTCCGCGGGGCGGGACATGTCGGCTGCTTTCGCGGCGAGGCGGGACATCTCTCGTGCTTCCTCTTTCATGCTCGCCTCTCCCTAGTGGTAATCTCTCGACCCAGAACTCACGCTGGCCATGGCAGACGCAAGGAAACGATGCTGAATGACTTGTTTGTTTTTGTGGATGAGGAGTTGAGGAGGAATGTGCAGTCATCTTGGCATAGTAGTATTTGTAACCGAGTACTAATACGCTCCTAAGTGGGAAACTGTTTAGGTTGTGATCGGTGTGAACAGGTTTGCAATTAAATATTGCGTGGTAGTAGTAATTTGGAATGTGACGAGACGCCAGCTCAAAATTTATTGACGGTTCTAGTTTTGAAGTGCGACACTGTTCCCGGATGGCGTAACGTGGGCACGTGATCTCGGCTGTTGATGAGGACATCAATACAATTGTTACACCCACAACCCCTGCTGCTATACATACTGGACCAATTACTAGAGCTCGTGCACGCCAACTAAATTACCAGGTACTTTCGTTTCTTGGTAATGATTCTAATGTTCATGAGAATATGATGCTGCCTAAATTGGATACATTTGTTTTGCTTACAAATGAAGGGCCTAGCTTGGAGAAGGATGAACATTGGAGCAAGAACAAGCATGGAGATGATGGCATGCGCAAGGGAAACAAGAACGGAGTTACAAGTGATGATTTCAGGACTTTGAAGCCACCATAATGGGTGCATGAAGCCTTGGACGAAATATACAAGATGCCACTTCATAAATTTCGTCCCGAGGCTATTTTAGGTGCTGCGTCACCTTATTATTGGGCCAGGCCCATGTAATTTCGAAATACATAAGTATAGGCTATTTTTAGAGTCCGTATGTGTGGGGAAACAAGAGATAGGGTTGATTTCGGACTCCTCCACCAAGGGCCACGAAATTCCCCCCTCTTCCTCCATATATACAGCCCTTAGGGCATCGTTTAGACTTTGGGGTTTTGTTTAGATTAAAAGTTCGCCATAGCTGCAACTTCGCGTACTTCGTTTGTGTTCAACGACCAGACAAAGGCGTCACAGAACCCCACCTTGATCAATAAAGCTTTCATCTTATATTCGCAATATCCAGATTGCAATCTTAGTTTCTTGCTTGTTCTTCGTTTGCTCGCAGGAAACAGACCCTCGTGGTCAGGTTGATCGTGCTCCGGCGTGGTCAATAACCTCTCGGAGTTGGTTTAGCGATTGCTAAGGCGCGACGTCCTCGCACGTTCGTCGTCGGATCGTCAAAGTCGACTTCCACCAAAGCGATATCCATCATCTCATCGAAAGACGGGACACCTTTGCCTCTATCAAGTGGTATCAGATTTCCAGGTTGCTCGGTGAGATTTTACAGTTTTTCGTAGTTTAGATCGAGTCTGTTCTTCATACCTACAGTCCACGAAAAAAGCCACGAAAAAAATTAGGGTTAGTTCATCATATCCGAACCAATCTGAGCCTTTGCATAATCTTTTTAGGGTTTTGCTTTGTTGAATTTGCAGTTGCATCGTCGTGTCTAGTTGCTGGTCTTAGAGTCTAGTCTTTTAGAGTTTCGAGTTCTGGTCATAAGTTGTCACGCCGCCGCCGCACCATCATCATCGCCCCTGCCATCTACCACCACCGCTCCGAATCCGTATCCATATACCACCACCAATCCGTGTCCTTATACCACCACCTATCCATATCCATATACTACCACCGCTACCACCACCGCTGCCATATACCACCACCATATATCCACCACCAATCCGAGTTCCTTGCTTATTAGGGTTGTTTTCGAGATCCATCTAGATTCCGATTCGTGTTTCCTTGCCGGAGTAGGTTTCGGGAAAAAAAAAGAGTCGGGTAGCCACGCTCCGTTTAGTCCCAAAATTTTTCGAAAACGCATTTTTCGAAAAAATTTCTGGCTATCCTATTTTTAGGTGTTTCTGAGTGTTTTGAGACAGGTGCCATTATAGGAATTTTTTTTGACCCGTTTCCAGTTTTTGGGTCCGGGCAGTCGAAAAAAAAAAAATTTGGTCGAAAAATTTCGTGCCCATCCTGTCAGTTTGAGCTAGGAAGAGTTTTGAGACACTCGCCATTATAGTGATTTTTCGCAAAAAAAAAGCAGCGCAAAAAAAAAGAGCGCAAAAAAAAAAGAGCGACAAAAAAAATTCAGAGTGTGCTTTTCCCTTGTTTACGTGCCGCGCCGTGATTTTGTTGGTGTTCTAGGCTCGCGTCTCTAGCACAGTCTAGCCTAGGACCAGCACAGTACCGTCGTTGAGCGTTTATTCAACTTTGCATCTCTGAATTGATTATTGCTGACCCTTTTTGCTACCATATTATAAGCCTTCCCAGCTCCACATACATCTACGTCGTGCGTTTGACTCTCCCTGGTAATCGCTCTATCCAAGCTTTGAGAGTTTTTGACTACAACGGTTGCCGATCACCGCCTGCTGGTGGGTAAGAACTGGTAAGAATTTGAGATTTGCTTGACGGATTTGTGACACCCACCACCACCACTTGTTCATAGTCTGTAGGATCATATTCTTGTGTGTTTCTATTGCTGCTAACCATGCCAGGATCACAAGCCGACGAGATTGACTGGGAGAATTTATCGAACAAGGAGCTTCATGATAAGTTTCAGCAAATGATGACTGAACAGGTGCAAGATGTGCTGAACAATTTTGAAGAGGCCATGGAGAAGATCACTGGCCTTGAGAAGACGTTCGAAACAAAGCTCGATAACAAGTTTAATGAATTGCTCGCGCGTCTTCCACCACCACCACCCGCTGCACCTAACGCACCTCTCCAACAACAACAACAACGACTACCTCCACGTCGCGAAGCAGACCCCCGCCGAGCAAGCCGTGTTCCTCTTGCGTTTGGCCAAACTGTTGGTGCTGCTGTTGATACTTCTGTGGCTCCTGCTGCTGATGCGGAGGAGGATGATTATGTGGGAGATTATGAGGATGAGGTTGATCAAAATCAACACTACGTGCAGCCACCTGTACCACCACCAGCAGGTCGACCTCAGGTATATATTCGTAATGGTAGGCCTGCACCACCACCTCAGGTACGAGATGATGTCCATATTCCTAAACTGAAATTGAATATTCCACCATTTGAGGGTAGATATGTTCCTGATATATATCTTACTTGGGAGTTAGAAACTGAACAACGATTTACATGTTTACAATATCCTGAGGAGAGACGAGTTGCTGCTGCCGTTTGTGCTTTCACTAGTTTTGCATGTGTATGGTGGTCTGAACATTGTAGATTATATCCTATTCCAACTACTTGGGCTGCTTTGAAAACTGCTATGCGTACGCGTTGGGTTCCACCATATTATCAACGTGAATTGCTTCAAAAATTGCAGCGTTTAAGACAAGGAAAAAATTCTGTAGAAGAATATTATCAGGAATTACAAACTGGCATGATTAGATGTGGTATTGTTGAGGAGAATGAAGCTATGCTTGCACGTTTTCTGGGTGGATTAAATAGAGAGATTCAGACCATTCTAGACTATAAGGAGTATACTAATATCACTCGTTTATTCCATCTTGCTTGTAAAGCTGAACGTGAAGTGCAGGATCGACAAGCATTGGGGCGAACTAACTTTTCTGCAGGCCGACCTTCATCATGGACACCACGTGCATCTTCTACTTCAACTGCACCAGCACCTCCATCCGGTGCCACCTCCAGCCGTGATACAAGAAAACAGGCACAACCACCATTATCTGCCAAGAGCGCACCTGCGGGGCCTACACAGCGTTCTTCTTCTTCCATGGCATCAACAGGGCACACAAGTGATATTATTTGTCGTCGTTGTAAGGGAGGAGGTCATTATGCGAGGGAATGCAAATCTCCGCGTGTGATGATTGCTACCGCGGATGGTGGATATGAGTCCGCTAGTGACTATGATGAGGAGACATTGGCTCTTATTACACGTGAAGAACATGGTGGAGATGATTCTGATCATGAGACGCAATACATGGCTCCTGAAGACGCTGACAGGTATGAATGTTTAGTTGCTCAACGTGTTTTGAGTGTGCAGGTCACACAAGCTGAGCAAAATCAGAGGCACAATTTGTTCCATACCAAGGGAGTTGTGAAGGAACGTTCTGTGCGCGTCATAATAGACGGAGGGAGCTGCAACAACTTGGCTAGCATGGAGATGGTGGAGAAGCTTTCTCTCACCACAAGACCACATCCACATCCTTACTACATCCAATGGTTCAACAACAGCGGCAAGGTTAAGGTAACACGTACTGTTCGTGTGCATTTTAGTATCTCTACATATGCTGATTATGTTGATTGTGATGTGGTACCTATGCAAGCATGTTCCTTATTACTTGGTAGACCATGGCAATTTGATAAAAATTCTGTACACCATGGTAGAAACAATCACTATACTCTTGTACATAAGGATAAAAATATTACTTTGCTTCCTATGACTCCTGATTCCATTTTGAAAGATGATATTAATAGAGCTAATAAAGCAAAACAGGAGACGAATAAGAGTGAAAATCAGATTGTGGCAAAAGAATTTGAGCATCAAATGAAGCCTAATAATAAACCATCTAGTGTTGCTTCTGAAATTAAATTGAAAAGTGCATGTTTGTTTGCCACCAAATCTGATATTGATGAGCTAGATTTCAGCAAATCTGTTTGCTATGCTTTTGTGTGCAAAGAGGCATTATTTTCATCCGAGGACGTGCCTTCCTCTTTGCCTTCTGCTGTCACTAACATTTTGCAGGAGTTCGCTGACGTCTTTCCACAAGACGTGCCACCGGGATTACCGCCTATTCGAGGGATTGAGCATCAGATTGACTTAATTCCCGGTGCTTCACTGCCAAACCGTGCACCATACCGTACCAATCCAGAGGAGACGAAGGAGATTATGCGTCAAGTACAAGAGCTGCTCGACAAAGGTTATATACGCGAATCCCTTAGTCCTTGTGCTGTTCCTATTATTCTAGTGCCGAAAAAGGATGGTACATCACGTATGTGTGTTGATTGTAGAGGCATTAATAATATTACTATTCGTTATCGTCATCCTATTCCTAGGCTAGATGATATGCTTGATGAATTGAGTGGCTCTACAATATTCTCCAAAGTTGATTTGCGTAGTGGATACCATCAAATTCGTATGAAATTGGGAGATGAATGGAAAACAGCATTTAAAACTAAGTTTGGATTATATGAGTGGTTAGTCATGCCTTTTGGGTTAACT
Organism: Triticum aestivum; assembly: GCF_018294505.1. Lineage (NCBI taxonomy): Eukaryota > Viridiplantae > Streptophyta > Magnoliopsida > Poales > Poaceae > Triticum > Triticum aestivum. The sequence goes on along the minus strand of NC_057806.1, from coordinate 256,295,345 downwards.
AATGCGCCTAGTACTTTCATGAGACTAATGAACGAAGTTTTACGTGCTTTCATTGGACGATTTGTGGTAGTCTATTTTGATGATATACTGATTTATAGCAGATCTTTGGAAGAACATTTGGAACATTTACGTGCTGTTTTTATTGCTCTACGTGATGCACGTTTGTTTGGTAACCTTGGGAAGTGCACCTTTTGCACCGACCGAGTATCTTTTCTTGGCTATGTTGTTACTCCACAGGGAATTGAAGTTGACAAAGCCAAGATTGAAGCTATTGAGAGTTGGCCGCAGCCCAAAACGGTCACACAAGTGAGGAGTTTTCTTGGCCTCGCTGGATTCTATAGGCGTTTTGTGAGAGATTTCAGCACCATTGCTGCACCTCTCAACGAGCTTACAAAGAAGGATGTGCCTTTTGTTTGGGGTACCGCACAGGAAGAAGCCTTCACGGTATTGAAAGATAAGTTGACACATGCTCCTTTACTCCAACTTCCTGATTTTAATAAGACTTTTGAGCTTGAATGTGATGCTAGTGGAATTGGATTAGGAGGTGTGTTATTACAAGATGGCAAACCTGTTGCATACTTTTCTGAAAAATTGAGTGGGCCTAGTCTGAATTATTCTACTTATGATAAAGAATTATATGCTCTTGTTCGGACTTTAGAAACATGGCAACATTATTTATGGCCCAAAGAATTTGTTATACATTCTGATCATGAATCTTTGAAACATATTAAAAGTCAAGCTAAACTGAATCGTAGACATGCTAAATGGGTTGAATTCATTGAGACTTTTCCTTATGTCATTAAACACAAGAAGGGAAAAGAAAATGTTATTGCTGATGCATTGTCTCGCCGCTATACTATGCTTTCACAACTTGACTTCAAAATATTTGGTTTGGAGACCATCAAAGATCAATATGTGCATGATGCTGATTTTAAAGATGTAATGCAGAATTGTAAAGAAGGAAGAATGTGGAACAAGTTCGTCGTTAACGATGGATTTGTGTTTCGTGCTAACAAGCTATGCATTCCAGCTAGCTCCGTTCGTCTTTTGTTGTTGCAGGAGGCGCATGGAGGAGGATTAATGGGACACTTTGGCGTGAAGAAGACGGAGGACGTACTTGCTACACATTTCTTTTGGCCAAAGATGAGACGGGATGTTGAGCGTTTTATTGCTCGCTGCACTACATATCAAAAAGCTAAGTCACGACTCAATCCTCATGGTTTATATATGCCTTTGCCTGTACCTAGTGTTCCTTGGGAGGATATATCTATGGACTTTGTTTTAGGTTTACCTCGAACAAAGAAGGGGAGGGATAGCATATTTGTTGTCGTGGATAGATTCTCGAAAATGGCACACTTTATACCATGTCATAAAAGTGATGATGCTGTTAATGTTGCTGATTTGTTCTTTCGTGAAATTATTCGCTTGCATGGTGTGCCAAATACTATTGTTTCAGATCGTGATACTAAATTTCTTAGCCACTTTTGGAGATGTTTATGGGCTAAGTTGGGGACTAAACTGCTTTTTAGTACTACTTGTCACCCCCAAACTGATGGACAAACTGAAGTAGTCAATAGAACGTTGTCTACTATGCTTAGGGCTGTTTTGAAGAATAATAAGAAAATGTGGGAGGAATGCTTGCCTCATATTGAATTTGCTTATAATCGTTCATTGCATTCTACTACTAAGATGTGCCCTTTTGAAGTTGTGTATGGTTTCCTACCTCGTGCACCTATTGATTTGTTGCCTCTTCCATCTTCGGAGAAGGTTAATTTTGATGCTAAACAACGTGATGAATTGATTTTAAAAATGCATGAGTTAACTAAGGAAAACATTGAGCATATGAATGCTAAATATAAACTTGCTGGAGATAAGGGTAGAAAACATGTTGTGTTTGCACCTGGAGATCTTGTTTGGTTACATTTGCGTAAGGATAGATTTCCTGATTTGCGCAAATCAAAGCTAATGCCACGTGCTGATGGTCCCTTTAAGGTGTTAGAGAAAATAAATGATAATGCATATAAACTTGAGCTGCCTGCAGATTTTGGGGTTAGTCCCACTTTTAACATTGCAGATTTGAAGCCTTATTTGGGTGAGGAAGATGAACTTCCGTCGAGGACGACTTCATTTCAAGAAGGGGAGGATGATGAGGACATCAATACAATTGTTACACCCACAACCCCTGCTGCTATACATACTGGACCAATTACTAGAGCTCGTGCACGCCAACTAAATTACCAGGTACTTTCGTTTCTTGGTAATGATTCTAATGTTCATGAGAATATGATGCTGCCTAAATTGGATACATTTGTTTTGCTTACAAATGAAGGGCCTAGCTTGGAGAAGGATGAACATTGGAGCAAGAACAAGCATGGAGATGATGGCATGCGCAAGGGAAACAAGAACGGAGTTACAAGTGATGATTTCAGGACTTTGAAGCCACCATAATGGGTGCATGAAGCCTTGGACGAAATATACAAGATGCCACTTCATAAATTTCGTCCCGAGGCTATTTTAGGTGCTGCGTCACCTTATTATTGGGCCAGGCCCATGTAATTTCGAAATACATAAGTATAGGCTATTTTTAGAGTCCGTATGTGTGGGGAAACAAGAGATAGGGTTGATTTTGGACTCCTCCACCAAGGGCCACGAAATTCCCCCCTCTTCCTCCATATATACAGCCCTTAGGGCATCGTTTAGACTTTGGGGTTTTGCTTAGATTAAAAGTTCGCCATAGCTGCAACTTCGCGTACTTCGTTTGTGTTCAACGACCAGACAAAGGCGTCACAGAACCCCACCTTGATCAATAAAGCTTTCATCTTATATTCGCAATATCCAGATTGCAATCTTAGTTTCTTGCTTGTTCTTCGTTTGCTCGCAGGAAACAGACCCTCGTGGTCAGGTTGATCGTGCTCCGGCGTGGTCAATAACCTCTCGGAGTTGGTTTAGCGATTGCTAAGGCGCGACGTCCTCGCACGTTCGTAGTCGGATCGTCAAAGTCGACTTCCACCAAAGCGATATCCATCATCTCATCGAAAGACGGGACAACTTTGCCTCTATCAGCTGTGGTGTAGCATATGCCATGGTACTTCTTTTTCTACTGCTGTGTATGTGCAATAACTGGCACTGTCGGATACATATCTTACGGTTATTGGGGCGTTCGACAGGAATAGCCCCATGGCGAGCTATAGACTAGTCTTTTTTTCAGGCGCATTACACCTATCTCTTGGGACTTCTCGCACGCACCATCTCTAGCTCCCTAGGTCGATGCCACCCACATACACTTGTACTCTGAGTTTAGTACATTATACGTGAAGAGAAGAGGTGCACACACGCACTCGTCCTCTCTCTCACACACGCATATGTAGCTACGAATTGTAGTGTTCTCAACCATCCAATTGGCTCTATCATAGGTTTCACGTTGCTGCTCGGCCTTGATACTGAGAAGTTTAAAACGTAGAGGCTAAGCTGGAGCCACGAGGTTTTAGTTAATGTGCGGGCCGCACACAACACCAACACGACATGAGCTTCGTCTGCCTGGTGCGCAGTCGGGTGAGCTGTCCAAGTATAGACGCAACCAGACCCTCCTTGGTATGTGCGCCTCGACTTATGCACAAAGAAATTAGGATCAGAGGGAGTACTACTAGTAGTAGTACTACTTTGATATGTCACGTGAACTCGCACAAGTATGCAACACTTCCTGGACAGACAAGCATATAAGCTATTATAGTACTTACCCAAAGGATCTTTATATCAAACATACACAAAATATTCGTTCGACTATTGGAAATTACTTTAACTACTGATCTAATGTCGAAGTAATTGCTGCATCGCCACAAAAACCCACCATCTCTTAAGCTAAAGTAGACCGAGCTAACCCCTATATTAGCATATTACTAAGATAAACAGAAGGCACTGTAGAATCATTTAGGATGTGAGCTTGTCAATCTGAATGTGGAGGGACACCGTCCTCGACAACCCAGCCCCGGCCAGCAGCTTGGGCGGAACTGTGAAGAAGGTCAGCTCCTGCACGGCAACGTCGCCGGGATCCTTGTTGCTTGTCACCTCCATTTTCCACCTTGACGGCGTCGGTTCTGCCTTTGGGCTCCGCCGGCGGGCCGTTCACCCACAGCTTGGCCACGTAGTGCGGCAGTGGGTACGCGCCCGCTCTGATGCAGACGACCGACACGGTGATAGGCGCACGGATGTCGAGCACGCCGCTGACCAAGAAAAATGTGCGGCTATCCTCCTCCGCGAACAGCAAGAGCCGTGGCTTCGATAGTGGCACTTGCAGCTGGAGCACCTTGCTGTACTGGATCCTGTGCACGGGCATGGGATGCACGGTGCTGATGTGGTGGGAGAGTGCTGGGGGCGGGCCTTCGTAGCTGCAGATGGGCATGGGGCATTTGCATGGCGCGAGCGGACACACGCTCTAGTGATTGGTGAGCTTGTGGTAAGAGACATGGAGCCCATAACCTTCGTGCGGGCACTCCACCCTCATCGAGGAGAGGACGTCGTCCACCATCATGTTTCCCACGTCGAAGCCACCGCCGCACTCGCACTTCTGGCACCGCCGCTGGTTCCCGGGGCGCTCGATGCGGCAGTCCGCGCAAGACAGGTGTCGTCCCTTACACTGCACAAATCAATCGAACAACACATCAATCAAGAAACCCGCACCTTGCCCGATCAACCAAACGTACGAGGTGTATTCGAACCTCATAAATTGGAGGCTTCAAGGGGCGGAGGCACAAGGGGCAGTGGAGCAAGGTGAGGTCCATCGAGACCATAGAGAGCTCCATCGCCGGGTCCTGTTTCGTCGGCATGATCTCGCCCTCCTCGTGCACAACCATCTCTCGCTTTAGCGCCGGTGCATTACAAAGCTTTACCGTCACATATTCATACTACTTCAAGGTGCATTAAATCAACACATGCAAGTATCAAAAGGAAAGTCACGGCATGCATGCATGCGTTGTAATTAATGCATCTGTAAACACAAATTATTGGAATATATCGAGTGCAGTGCTTTGATGTGTCGCATCAACTTGTACAACAACAAGAAGTTTGATTACAATGCCCTCTCCCTTGCGGAATGAGCTCCAGTGCCTTAACTGCACCTGCCTTTGGTTGTATGACAGGTGGGCCACCCACCTGTTGGGCCCACCTGTCATACACGCAAAGGCAGGAGCAGTCAGTCAATGAAGCTGTGTCCCTCCCTCGCCCATGAGCGTGGTGGCTGGCAGGACTAGGAGAAGCTTTCGCTACACGCTCTCCCTCCCGCATGCGGTGGACATGCAGTAGTTCATTCGGTGTCAGATGGCCAGAAGCATATCGTAGTACTCCACTGTAGTAGTACTCCATCATTGTTCGACTTCCCAAAGAGGCGAAGAGCCAACCATAGCCCGGACGCTCATGTGGCAGTTTCAGGTGTAGAGTAGTCTAGGATAGCGTGTACCGTGCCTCTAAGCTTAAAATCGTTGGGGTCAGCTCCATGCTATGAGGCCGTCTCAAAGCATTTTTTTTGATCAAAATAATCTTATGGCCATACATGTGATCCTGGTGATTGTAGTTTGCATGCTCATCTGGTCAAGACAGGAATATATATTTTAATTTGTGGTGGGGTAAATGTTAGAGGTTGCAGCAAATATATTGTACACTGCATGTCTTTTAGCCAAGTTTAGAGGCAAGCATGTGGGGCCAGTGCTATGATGTGTCGCGTCAACTCATACAACGAGGGGAAGGTTGATTTTACTACTACACGCCTTCTCCCTCGCCCATGTGCGTGGTGGCTCGCAGACAAGGACATGCTTTTGCTTATACTACAACAAGATATCCCTCCCGCACACGGTGGACGAACATGCATAAGTGGATTCGTTACTGTAGAAGTAGTAGTAACATCATTGTTCGTCTTCTCGAAGAGGAGAAGAGCCAAGCGCAACCCGAACGTGGCAGTTGCGAACGCTCGCGTGGCAGTCTTTGTGTAGGGGTGGGGCGTGGTGCGGAGCCTTGGAGCACGCATATAGCCAGGCTCTTGCATGAGACAAAATTGCTATGTGAGCCCACTATTGTAGTACTTGCTAGTATAGCCCTGTAAACCGGAAAGGAGTACAGTATTGCCTTTCTAGAGATTTCAACAACTGACTAGACTACACCCTAAATGAGTACATATGGAGCAAAATGAGTGAATCTACACTGTAAATAAATACGTAGTTCTCTCATTTTCCTCTACGCCTTGGTCGTGGTGCACAATATTGACTATACTAGTACTGACTAGTCTCTTTTTGACACGCATTTACGTTTTTAGCACAATACAGACACAAGCGCTCATATACACGCGCATACACTCACCCCTATGAACGCACACACGCACACCCTACACCTATGAGCACCTCCAAAAGACTGAGCCGGCATATCATCTTAAAATTTACAAAGTCACCATAGGCACCTTGTCGTCGACGAGAACGTCTCTTGACACGCATTTACGTTGATACAGCTTGAATGCCAACGACGCAGAGGGTAGCGGTTCCCGAAACATTGAACGGTTAATGATGCCTCCGCATTCAAGTAGCATGCAGAGGTAGGAGTAAGTAATTGGAGAAGCAGAATGGAGCATGTGAATGCAACGTAGTTTGGACTCTCATATAAAGGCGCCACACCAGTCCAATCCATCTACTCCTAGTCTCTGCGCAACACTTCCCACTCCAATCCATGATGAGGACATGACTACCTTGGATATGACCAAAAATATTGCATATATGCATATTTGTCAGGTGATTTCTAGTGCAAACTATTCAATAATCTATTTATGTTATCCAGAACAAAAATACTTCACACACTTTTGTGTTTTGTCTAATTGCAGGTGTATGGGACATTTGTACAATCCACATATGAAGATAAGGAAGAAAGAGATGTTTATTTGCTGTCCAAAAAGTTCTCTCACGTCACTTTTGGCCCAAGAGAAGATAGAGTCCAAGTCTCTCACGTTCTGGATTCAGATTCGGACTGCACAGACATACCTGACTCAAAACGCACACAACTTTTTCATACGGACTCCGAATTGGGTGATTCTTTTTTTGTTGGAAACTAGATTTCGTGCACTTTCCAACCCAATTGGAATCACCTTCAAATTCGTCCGGAGCGTTGAGTTATGGACGAAACAATCTGATGCTGCAGCAGAATCCGAGTCAAACTACAAGTCCAAAGGTGTTACGTCACCTCCACTTGGGCCCATGAGCCTTGTACGACCTAGGGTTGGTTTTAGGCTGCCTTGGGACATTCTCCCACCTCCTTGGCCGCCACCGCTTGCTCCTATATAAGTAGATCCATCTAGTAGCTTTTTCCTTGGGATTTGTTTAGTTAAAAGTTAGCCATTGCAACTTCGTGTAATTCGTTTGTGTCCAACGACCAGACCAAGACCGCTTACGGATCCCCACTTTTATCAATACTTCAAATATACTCGCAATATTCAGATTGCTTTTATCATATTCTTGCTTGTTCTTCGATTGCTTGCAGGAATAGACCTTCGTGGTCAGGTTGATTGCGCTTCGGCGTGGTCAATAACCTCTCAGAGTTGGTTTAGCGATTGCCAAGGCGCAACGACGTGCACGTTTGTAGTCGGATCGTCAAAGTCGTCTCCACCAAATCGATAGTTATCATCTCATCGAAAGATCGGGACACCCCGCCTCTATCAAGTGGTATCAGTTTTCAGGTTGCTCGGTGAGATTTTACAGTTTTTCATAGTTTAGATCGCATCTGTCATTCATACCTATAGTCCATGAAAAAGCCACAAAAAAAGTTAGATCTATTCATCCTTTATCCAAGCCAGTCTGAGCCTTTGCAATTTTCTATTCATTGCTTGCATAGTTGAATTATCGGTTGCATCATCGTGTCAGTTGCTGGTCTTAGTGTCTAGTTCCTTTAGAGTTTCGAGTTCTGTTCACATTAGTCACGCCGCCGCTGCATCATTATCCCTTCCGCCGTCCACCATCCCATCTATTAATTTCCACCACGTGCTACGCACTGTTCATTGTCATAATCATAGTTGAGGTCATTCACATCTTCGCCTGATCCAATCTGCATCTTATCTAGTTTGTCTTGGAAAGAGGGAGAAAAAAAGAGAGAGAAAAAAAGAGAGAAAAAAAGGAAAGAAAAAAAGAAAAAGAGAGAGAAGAAAAAGAAAAAAAGCGTGAGAAAAAAAGGAGAGAAGAAAAAGTCGGATATATCTAGAATCAATCTCGTACCTGAATTCGGATTGGAATCTGTTTTGCGCACTATTCAGTAAAACAAGTGTATCTTCCTCATACGAAGTCCGTTTTGGCTCCGTGAGTAGTCAAATTGAAGCTAGCGACGAGCCGCATCTAAATAGTTGCAGAAGCTTGATCAATATTTGACACCTCAAAATCGGCTTCTAAATAGGTCTTTTTGCCCTCCGAAGTTTGTGAACACAGCTTGTTCCAATTTTTCAGGCCAGTTTTAGAATTCTTTGACTCCTCATATCAACTCGGAATTAAGTGATTCTTGTTGCATTGGAAAGATTGAGTTAGTAGCATTCTTTGAAAGAATTTATCAGAAAATTGGCTCAAACTTTTCAAGAGGAAAGTTGGAGAGAGTTGTTGTATATCCTGCTTGGCAGTTGTTTTTCATCATTACCTTCACTGCCGTTGTGATCTTCACTTATATCTTGCTGTCCAGAGCTACTTAGTATCCTTGATTGATGCTAGTTGTGCTACGCTGTGACCTCATTAGTGTTCTAGGTTCGCGTCTCTAGTCCGGTCTAGCCTAGGACCAGCACATTACCATCGTTGAGCGTTTATTCAACATTGCATCTCTGAATTGATTATTGCTAATCTTTTGCTACCATATATAGCCAACCCAGCTCCACATATTTATACACCGTGTATACGTACGCTCCCCTGGCAATCGCTTTACTCAATATTCGGAGTTACTTGACACCGCAGGTTGCCGATCACCGCCTGCTGCATGGTAAGAACTTGTAAGAAATTGATATTTGCTTTACTGTGAGCGTTTTACCACCACATCCTAGTAGTTATAGGAACATTATTTTTGGATTTTGTTTCTTGTTCTACTAATCATGACAGGATCCAGAGTCAATTCATGGGCTTTGTCGATCGCGGGAGACGTGCCACCACCTTTGCAAATACCACAACCGTCACGAGAGGTGCACAAACATCTAAATGCACATGATCAGGTTAATGTATCTATACCACCATTTAATGGCCGTTTTAAACCTGCTTTATATATTGAATGGGAGTTCGACATAAAAAATATATTTGCTTCCCATAATTTCGATGAACATAAAAAGGTTAAGGTTGCGGTTGGTTCTTTCACTGGTTATGCTTTGGTTTGGTGGAGTAAATATTGTCGGTTACACCCTGATTATATACCTACTACTTGGGATGATTTGAAACTTGCCATGCGACATACTTTCGTCCCTGCTTATTATACTCGTGACATGATTAAGAAGTTGCAACACTTAAAACAAGGTAGTGAAACTGTAACAAAATATTATGATGATTTACAAACTACCTTGTTGCATTCCTATTTAGAAGAAAGTGAAGATGATTTTATGGATAGATTTTGGGAAGGATTAAACCGTGATATTCAAGAGATACTAATTCATGAAGAGTGTTATCCTATGGACCATTTGTTTCATCTTGCTTGCAAAGCTGAACAGGAAATAAAACGACGTGTTGGCCACGAGGAGAACAAGTGCACGATGCACATTCCAAGAGTGGATATGATTGTTCCTTCAACTACTAGGCATACTATGACAACCACATCTGTTGTTGTCAGGACTACATCACCTCCACCATGTGACACATCGCCCCCGAGAGTGGCTACATCATCTGAGTTGATCATAAGAGGTAATGACAAAGGTAATGATCTTCCATCTCTACATGAGAATGATGAATGCCTTGTCAATTTGAATTCACCATCTGATGAGCTACCCACTACTTTGATCACACCACCTATTTTAGAGGACTACATTGATAATTTGACTTTGCCATGTGATCAAACAACTGAAATATCAACAATTTTGAGTGCACCCATTGAATTAACTGTTGATGCAAAAGAATCAATCTTTAATCATTTTGATATGACCTCTAATCTTGGTGATGATTCTGTGTTGAATAACTTATTGCATGTTTGCTTATTTAAGCATGTTGTAGCATGTAAATTTGATGCAAGTAAGGTTTATTCACCAATGTTGGGATGGTTTAATGATGAACATTGTCAATCTTTTGAAATGAATAAGAGCTTCACTTATATGTGCAAACTGAGTTGCAATATTTTCATGCCTTCTACTTCTTGTGCTAATTTTTTGGCTTTAGATTTTATGAACTATGCAAGTTACTCATCTATTCATGTGTCATATATGCAAAAATCAAGGGAAGTAAAAATGGATGACATATACATATACAACATGTACACCTTGTCTGTTTTGTTAGCCACATTTCAGATTAAGCAACGCCGAGGACGGCTTTATTTTCAAGAAGGGGAGGATGATGAGGACATGACTACCTTGGATATGACCAAAAATATTGCATATATGCATATTTGTCAGGTGATTTCTAGTGCAAACTATTCAATAATCTATTTATGTTATCCAGAACAAAAATACCTCACACACTTTTGTGTTTTGTCTAATTGCAGGTGTATGGGACATTTGTACAATCCACATATGAAGATAAGGAAGAAAGAGATGTTTATTTGCTGTCCAAAAAGTTCTCTCACGTCACTTTTGGCCCAAGAGAAGATAGAGTCCAAGTCTCTCACGTTGTGGATTCAGATTCGGACTGCACAGACATACCTGACTCAAAACGCACACAACTTTTTCATACGGACTCCGAATTGGGTGATTCTTTTTTTGTTGGAAACTAGATTTCGTGCACTTTCCAACCCAATTGGAATCACCTTCAAATTCGTCCGGAGCGTTGAGTTATGGACGAAACAATCTGATGCTGCAGCAGAATCCGAGTCAAACTACAAGTCCAAAGGTGTTACGTCACCTCCACTTGGGCCCATGAGCCTTGTACGACCTAGGGTTGGTTTTAGGCTGCCTTGGGACATTCTCCCACCTCCTTGGCCTCCACCGCTTGCTCCTACATAAGTAGATCCATCTAGTAGCTTTTTCCTTGGGATTTGTTTAGTTAAAAGTTAGCCATTGCAACTTCGTGTACTTCGTTTGTGTCCAACGACCAGACCAAGACCGCTTACGGATCCCCACTTTTATCAATACTTCAAATATACTCGCAATATTCAGATTGCTTTTATCATATTCTTGCTTGTTCTTTGATTGCTTGCAGGAATAGACCTTCGTGGTCAGGTTGATTGCGCTCCGGCGTGGTCAATAACCTCTCGGAGTTGGTTTAGCGATTGCCAAGGCGCAACGACGTGCACGTTTGTAGTCGGATCGTCAAAGTCGTCTCCACCAAATCGATAGTTATCATCTCATCGAAAGATCGGGACACCCCGCCTCTATCAATCCAAGACCAAGACCAAGTGACCAGAAGCCACAAGCACTCATGGCATCAACATACACGTGCGACAGTCGGCTGTGCCAGGTCGTCCAAGACGCCGACCTACGGCCCCGAACTGCGGAGCGTTTCCAGATGGTGCTGGCGACCGCTAGCGTCATAGTCCTCGTCAACGCCGGCTTCGCCTCTCGCACGCGCCAAATTATGGTCGACTCCATCCACAGGTTCACCGTTGTCAAGAAGCGCGAGTACGACCTTGCCGTACTGCTCCAGCCCGCGCGGCCAGGCTCCTCGTTGCCTGCCACCCTCATCGGCCTCCAAGGTGACGAACTCTTTGAAGCACTGGTGGCTCTGCAGCTGCCGGAGGTCGTGATGAAGAATGTGAATCTCGAGGCCGTGCTCGCCGCGCAGCGCCTCGCCATGCAAGAAACCGTCGATCTGCACATCCACGTCTACAAGGAAATCGTCTTCATAGGCCACTACAAGGCCAGTGAGGACAGAAAGACGTTGGCTTTCTTCCAGCGGCTGGAATCTTTGGACGCCATTGTTCAGAAGCATGTCGACCTATCCATGAAAGCCGCTGCTACTTAGCCGTCGTTCGGTGGACCGGCGTCCTGAGTCAAGGAAGTGGACGTCGTCGATGGATGCATCTTTCTTCTTGCCTCCTGTAACCTGCACTGCATCGCCTCGTGGCCTTAATGTTTTACTAGCACAAATGCCCATGCGTTGCAACGGGAGAAAAACTTAATGTGATCCCGGTGAACTACCCTTTATATTGGACATGCATTCTGACCTACTAATTGCGCTCATGAAATTTGGGAAGTGCATAAAAAGCAAAACAAATATTACTAACTTTATAAAACCTAGCTTACATATTCTGTCCAATATGTGTGTGATTTCTTGATCTTTTGCTTTTTTAATGACACTGACTTTATAAATAATTAGTTAAGGCTTGAGAAGAACTTTCTGCATTAGTCATATCAAATACTCGTCATAGTAGAAATAATCGAAGCATTATGAATTATGAATAAGCACATATATAATTCAAAGAATATGGGAGATATCATGCACAAAGCAAAATTAATGAGTAGAGGAAGCACGGAGACGGAGCTAGACGTGGCTACCATGTTTGTGCTGCTAGAACACACCACATGTAGTACTCCAACATCATCTGTTCACCGCCCCTCCATAGTTTTGTCCCTTCAGGAAGCCGGTGCTCTTGGTAGAAAGAAGAAGTCTCGTGAAGACAGTCACCCTGTGGCTGCTCATAGGCCAACACATCTACACATCACCATTGAATCGGGACATGCATGTCCTCCTGCTTCAGGAAGAATGCCTGCCATGGCCCGGAGGCAACCATCATGCTGTCTTCGATGTTGTACAAACAGATAGAGTCTAAGGACCAGAGCATGTTGGAACAGTGCTGAAGGCTGTGTCGTGGAAGTCCATGGGTCCACACCACACCCTGTCGATAGCGATTTGTGTTTGACGAAGAACAGAATATAGCGCAAAAGCTAACAAAACAAGGAACAACTTCACATTCTATCAAGAGAACCTCATTATCATTAACAGGATCAGAAGGAAGATTCAAACATCAATGTCACATCTTTAGGAAAAAAAGCTCGTCGTGCCTGAACTTGTACCTCCACTTGCCGAAGCTGATGACCCAGAGCCCTTGTCGCCGAGCTAGTTGTAATTATTTTCTAAAATACATCAGAGAACCTGTCAACTACATCAGAGAACCTCGTAATTATTCTCTAAAATACGATAACTGTATCGAAACAATCTCTTAGGCGGTAGTTACATCAGAGAGCCAGTTTTTTCATGTTTTGTCAGGGCATGCTAGCATCAGCTCATGCACTTCCTACCTGTAGGTCAAAAATTGGTCATGTTGCACTATTGATATTTCATTCATCTATAAGTGAAATAAGCTTTCTCTGAATCAACATAATGGAACTCGGTTCAAACAGTCAGTCATAGTTAGGATTGATATACGCAACACAAAACACATGTGAGACATACAACATCAAAATGGTGTAACAGTTCTCTACCGCAATGCACATTTGAAAAGATTGGCACTTTGAAAAACCTCATTGCCTCCCTAGGATGGTAATAGCACGAACCTCGATACGTCTGTCGCATATCGCTTTCAAGATCAGTAAGCGAGTCGATGGTTCAAGATCCTTGTACATTTCAATTTCAGCTCTGCACAAGATCGAACAATTAGAAAAACTATGAAGATAAGACTGAATCAGAATATCTGATCAAGCAATTCTTATGTACATGACTAACCCATGTGATGCAACTATTGGTACATCACCTTCTGCAACATGTAGTTTGCATCTCTGTTAGTTTATCAATTGAATGGAATATCAGTACTGGCATTAAATTGTTTGCAACATGGGGTATCAGTCATATATATATATATATATATATAAAATATACCCAATGTCACCAATCCCTTAGTTTTCTACGTAGGACGGAATTGACTGCACATGTGATTAACAATCATGAGAATCCAATGAAGATGTCTGCATCGTTTGTGTGACTGCTTAGCATAAAATATAAATGGAAGGCAGAAGAGATGCTGGCTGAACAACATGTATTGCCTAAACAGAGTATGTGATCAAATACATATATACTCTAGTAAATCAATGGATGAAGTACGTTCAAGCGATGAAATAGCAGGCATCAGCCATGCTGCTACTGTACCATTTGCTCAAATAGTTAATGCAAGAAAACTAAAGATTAGCAGTAAATTCCTAGAAGCCTAAGCGAAGAAGCAAACCTAGTACGCAGATCTGCCGGCCGCTGGGGGTATGATGGTAGAAAGGGACACGCATGCGGAGGAAGTTGAGGACGGAATCGAGCTCCCACAAAAAGCGGAACCACCACTGTGCCAGCTCCGCGGGCGCTTCGGGCCCCGACACAAGCGGCGTCACCACGCGGCATTGCGGCGTCTCGTCCACGGCGGCACCCGCTGCAGCTCGGCGACACGATCGTTCTACCGGCCAACACAGAAAACAATTTTGCTGTCAAATTTCATCAAACACTTTACATGCCTTGAAATAGAAATATTATGGTCGGGGAGTGGGATCTAGGGGAACGGCGGGCACAGGGACATACCGTGCGGCAAGTAGGAGTCGCGCGCTGTCGAGGAGGCTGGGCAACATCTTCGCTGCAGGCAAGGACGTTTGGTGTTCCTCCGCCTCCATGGGATCTTCCCCTCCCCTCCTCTCTCCCAAGCCGATTTACGGGAGGAGTTAGACAGGCGGCGGCGCGCGGCGATGGGGGCCAGGGGCCGGCGGCGCGCGGCAATGTGGGGCAGCAGGAGGTGGTGGCGCGATGGAGGCGGAGATGGGATCGGAAGGCAGAGTCGTGGCTGGGTTTTCTTTTCTCTCCTCTGAACCGGTTCAGTTAACTTTCGTAAGGACTGCGGGTTCCATTGTCTAAAATACAGGGGCTTATCTGTAAAAACGCCGCGACGGTGAATCCGGAGACTCAACCCGTGCTTTATTATTAGGGAGAGATTAGTGCGTGGCATTTTTATTCCATTCGTAAATGACAAGTGTGATCCCTTGCTCTTATTTGGCGTTAATTATTTGTAGTATCATTGTCTTCGACCTGGTGTACTACTACCTAGGTCCTGGTTTATTAGTCCCTTTTGTAATTTGTGCTAAATTTTGACCAAAGATTTAACTGACAAAATGTTAGTGCATGTCAATGAAAATTATATCATTTGATTTGTATTTGAACATAGATATAATTTTGGTGACATGCATGAACCTTTTGTTAGTCAAATTTATGGTCAAATTTTGGCACAGATTACGACGGGGAGCAATAAACCAGGACAGAGGTAGAATGGTCCATCACCATCGTGTTTTGTGTCTAATTTTGACTTCAGCGACCCAACCTACATGGAGGGAGTGTTGGATATATTGGCGCAACAACCAAACTTATAAAGTATATTCAAAACTAAGCGTCACTACAAGTCACGAGTTCAAAACGAGAAAGTGAAACAAGTACAACATGCCTATGCTATTCACGTCGCACCACCACACGGTCACGGTGCACAATGTACTCCCTCCCTTCCGATTTATAGGGTTCAAATCTCAAATCTCATCAACCAAGGCATTTTATGAGTGGAGGAATGCAAATCATACTTTACAAAACTACCCCAATTAAACTCATGCATTAATTTGGATTAATTATAGAGCATGCATGCTTGGCCACTAGATGAGTAGGAACTTTACATGCATTGTTGTGTTCCTTTTTAATTCTTGCATCCAAAGATTTAATGCGCATAGGAAACTAAAAATGAGATGGAGAGGAGCCCTCTAAATTGGAAAAACAAAAAGTTGAGATAAGCCTTATAAACCAGAAAGGAGGGAGTACTAACTAGTCTCTTCTTGACCCGCGTTTACATTAATACAGCTTGAATGCCAAGGAGGGAGAGGGTAGCGGTTCCCAAGACGTTGAACAGTCAATGATGCATCCTCAATTAGCATGCAGAGGGAATTAATTGGAGAAGCAGAATAGATCCAGCATGATGTGAATGCAACAGAGTTTGGACTCTCATATAAAGGCGTCCCACCACTCCAATCCATATACTCCTATTCTCTGCACAACACTGCTCACTCCAATCCAAGACCAAGTGACCAGAAGTCACAAGCACCTATGGAGGCGATGGACACGAGTGGTAGTCGGCTGTGCCAAATCATCCAAGACGCCGGCCTGCGGCCCCGCGTTTCCAGACGGTGTTGGCGACCGCCAGCGTCATAGCCCTCGCCGACGCTGGCTTCTCCTCTCGCATGCACGACATGATAGTCCACTCCATCCGCAAGTTTACCGCCGTCGAGAAGCACACGAATGACCTTGCCATACTGCTCCAGCCCGCGCGCCCAGGCTCCTCATTGCCTACCACCCTCATCGGCCTCCATGGTGACAACTCTTTCAAGCCCTGGTGGCCCTGCAGGTGCCGGAGGTCATGACGAAGAATGTGCACCTCGAGGTCGTGCTCCCCGCATAGCGCATTGCCATGCAAGAAACTATCAACCTGCAGATCCACGTCTACGAGGAAATCGTCTACATAGGCCACTACAAGGCTAGCAAGGACAGAAAGACGCTGGCCTTCTTCCAGCGGCTGGAATCTTTGGACGCCATTATTCAGAAGCACGTCGACCTGGCCACGAAAGCCACTGCTACATAGCCGTCATTCGGTGGGCCAGCGCCCTGAGTCGAGGAGGTGGATGTCGTCGATGGATGCATCTTTCTTCTTGCCTCCTGTAACCAGCAATGCAGTGCCTCATGGCCTTAATGTTTTATTAGTATAGTACTCCCTCCTATTATTCTCTACCGAGTGTAGGCCCACCCCGCACTCGAGCCAGTCAAGTTTCCTACTCCTCTCCGTCTCCGACACCACTGCCGCATCTTCCCCATCTCCAGGTCTTTGCAGTCTGGGGCCTCGTCGTCGTCCACCGCCTCGCTGTGCTCGGCGCGGCATGGTCAACAACCGAGAGTCTTCGGAAGGGGATTGTACGTGGAGAGCCTGACGACTGGGACCCACGAGATCCATGGTCCCACACAAGGAAAGTTCCTCCTTATTAAGCTGAAAAAAATGTTTCTCCCCCTGACAGCTAGGACCCACCGGCTGTATCTTCGCACGGAAGGAAGTGTCTCCTTGTTATGCGAAAAAACTATTCCCCCCGATGACAGCTGGGACCCGGCAGATTTGGTGGCTGACTTGTGGGCCTACTAAGTGGACGTGTACGCAGGGCTTTGTCAACTTAATCAGCAAATGATTCTAGCAGTTGGACCGTTGGATGTTAATCCAATAGCCGTGCTCCTTCTTCAACCTCTATTCTTGCACCTATCTCCCATGGGCGGCAGTGCTGCTGCGCACCCGAACCAGTCAAGTTTCCCACTCCTCTCCATCTACGACTCCACTTTTGTGTCTTCCCATCTCCGGGTCGTTCTAGTCTTGGGCCTTGTCATCGTCCACTGGCCTTGGTGTGCTCGGCACAGTGTGGACAACGTGGTCAACAAACGATCGATGACTGTACATGAGAGGCTGATAGTGGGGACGCACGACGCTCATGGACGCATGCATGCAACTGCATCCTTTTTACCCTGAAAAATAATGTTTTCTCCCCCTGACTGCTGGGACCCACCAGCTACATCTACGCACGCAAGGAAGTGCGTCCTTATTATGGGCAAAAAAAGATCCCCCCCTGACAGCTGGGACCCAACAGCTATATCTTTGCACGCAAGGAAGTGCGTCCTTATCCTCCCTAACAGCTGGGACCCACCCGGTCGAAGCGTACGTACCGTTGTTTGTCTTGTCGCGGACGTGTACATACATACTGGTTCATCGGTCGCTCTGCAACAATGAACCATGGCCGAGTAAGTAGCGGCACATGTCATAGTAGAGCCCCCCACTTCAGTTCAGGCTGTCCCTTCCAAACTGTGTACACGTATATACAACCACATGCCAAAAATACGGCCATGTATGTACATACGGGCGGGGTCTCGAATGCCTACTCGTGCATACGTACGACCAAGGTTCGTGTACATGGCTGGGTCGGAATGGAGAAACTGCGTTGTCGTGTTCATCAGGAGCCAACCGGCTTGGAAGGAATAGCCAATCGAAATGAGGCATGGCGTACCGTAGAATGGAGGAAACGGCCTTGTGTTCGACCTCCTGTTCATCGGGAGGGGTCTGGCGTACCACAAAACGGAGGAAACAGACTTCTCTTGCACCTCCTATGGTCGAAACGGGGTCCTGTTGATCGGGAGGGTTGTGCCGTACCGCAAAACGGAGGAAACGGACTTGTGTTGGAGCGCTACAGTCGAAAAGGGGGTCCTGTTCATCGGGAGGGGGTGTGGCGTATCGCAAAACGGGACTCCACGGGATACCGTTCATCTCCACCGCCGACTACCTCCACGGAATAATGTTCATCCACCGTCGACCTCCTCCAGCCTCCACCTGCGACTGTTCATCCATGGGCTCCTGTTCATCCAGCCTCCACCGCTCCTCCACCAGCTACTGTTCAACCAGCCCTCTCCACGGGGTCCTGTTCAACCACCCCTCCACGAGCTACTATCCATCCAGCCCTCCACCAGCTACTGTTCAACCAGCCCTCCATGGGGTCCTGTTCATCCAGCCCTCCATGGGGTCATGTTCATCCAGCCCTCCATGGGGTCCTGTTCATCCACCCCCAATCGGCTCGATCGGGGTCCTGTTCATCCATCGGCAACGACCTCTACTCCCATGGGGTCCTGTTCATCCACCCCCATCGGGAATTGTTCATCCACCCCCCAACAACGCTCACTGTTCATCAAGAGGCTTCAGTTAGCAGCAGTAGCGAAGGAATCACTCGCTTGGGTTCAGTTAACAGCTAGATCGATCGATCGCTCGGGTTTAGTAACGCGTAGCCTGCAGTGCAATCGCTTAGGTTCAGTAGGCGAACGCCTCGCTCGGGTTCAGTTAGAGCCCAATGCCTCGCACCCACGTGCGTACGTGTACGAGAGAACGCGCATCGCTCGGCCCCCGACCACCCACCGTAACTGGGAACTCCCCGATATTTTCCTCGCCCTCGCTTCTACCACATTTTTTTCCGTCATGGACGGCCCAAAGAATGTCATGCAACTACGTCTTCGGCCCGCCGAGGACGAAAAGCCCATTTTCTGTCATGATTTTTTGTCATGCAAGTAGGAGCCCACCACATCTATGATGATACCGGGTTTTGTCACAATTATCGTCATAGAAGTGTCATAAGCATGATAGAAAAATTTCGTTCGGCCCAAAATGTCACGGATGTGTCTTTTTTTGTAGTGTACGGTCATCACCGGGTAGTGTCCCGATTATTGTCACTCCGGGGTTGCCGGATCATAACACATAGTAGGTGACTATAACTTGCAAGATCGGATCAAGAACACAAATATATTCATGAAAGCATAATAGGTTCAGATCTAAAATCATGGCACTCGGGCCTTAGTGACAAGCATTAAGCATAGCAAAGTCATAGCAACATCAATCTCAAAACATAGTGGATACTAGGGATCAAACCCTAACAAAACTAACTCGATTATATGATAAATCTCATCCAACCCATCACCGTCCAGCAAGCCTACGACAAAATTACTCACACACGGTGGTGAGCATCATGAAATTGGTGATGGAGGAAGGTTGGTGATGATGATGGCGATGATTTCCCCTCTCCGGAGCCCCGAACGGACTCCAGATCTGGCCTCCCGACGAAGAACAGGGGGTGACAGCGGCTTCGTATCATAAAACATGATGAATCGTTCTCTCTGATTTTTTTTCTCCCCGAACGTGAATATATGGAGTTGGAGTTGAGGTCGGTGGAGCTTCTTGGGACCCACAAGCCAGGGGGCACACCATAGTGGGGGGGGGGGCTCCCCCACCCTTGTGGACAGCTGATGGGTCCCTTCGGTTGATTCTTTCGCCAATATATTTTATTAGTTCCAAAAATATTCTCCGTGAAGTTTCATGTCATTCCGAGAACTTTTATTTCTGCACAAAAATAACACCATGGCAATTCTGCTGAAAACAACGTCAGTCCGGGTTAGTTCCATTCAAATCATGCAAATTAGAGTCCAAAATAAGGGCAAAAGAGTTTGGAAAAGTAGATACGATGGAGACGTATCAACTCCCCCAAGCTTAACCCATTGCTTGTCCTCAAGCAGTTCAGTTAACAAACTGAAAATGATAAAGAAAAACTTTTACAAACTCTGTTTGATCTTGTTGTTGCAAATATGTAAAGTCAGCATTCAGGTTTTCATCAAAGTTGTGAACTAACCATATTCGGAATAACATTTAAGTCTCACATTTACTCATATCAATGGCATAATCAACTAGTGAGCAATAATAATAAATCTCAGATGACAACACTTTCTCAAAACAATCATGATATGATATAACAAAATGGTATCTAGCTAGCCCTTTCTGAGACTGCAAAACATAAATGCAGAGCACCCCTGAAGATTAAGGACTGACTAGACATTGTAATTCTTGGTAAAAGAGATCCAGTCACAATCATACTCAATATAAATTAATAATAACACATGATACAAATGATAGTGGTTCTCTCTAACTGGTGCTTTTTATAAGAGGATGATGACTCGGCAATAAAAGTAAATAGATAGGCCCTTCGCAGAGGGAAGCAGGGATTTGCAAAGGTGCCAGAGCTCGAGCTTTTTGAAATAGATATGAATAATATTTTGAGCGGTATGCTTTCATTGTCAACATAACAACCAAGAGATATTGGTATCTTCATACTAGATACATTATGGTAAAGTTTATACTCCCCCTCCACCAACAAGCACATTCCATGGCTGGTCCGAAACAACGGTTAGTGTCCAACTAAAAACAATCCTGGGGGAGTTTTGTTTGCAATTATATTTTGATTTGATTTGAGCATGGGACTGGGCATCCCGGTTACCAGCCATTTTCTCGTGAATGATGAGCGGAGTCCACTCATCGTGAGAATAACCCACCTAGGATGGAAGATACTAACAACCCCAAGTCGCTACATGAGCGATCCGGGCATACAAAACAGATTATTATTTGAAGGTTTAGAGTTTGGCACGTGCAAATTTACTTGGAACGGCAGGTAAATACCGCATATAGGTAGGTATGGTGGACGCATATGGAACAACTTTGGGTTTATGGAAGTGGATGCACAAGCAGTATTCCCGCTTAGTACAGGTGAAGGCTAGAAAAAGACTGGGGAGCGTCCAACTAGAGAGCGACAACAGTCATAAACATGCATTGAGATTAACCAACATTGAGTGCAAGAATGAGTAGGATATAAATCAGCATGAACTTAAATATCATGGAGGCTATGTTGATTTTGTTTCAACTACATGTGTGATGCGGAGCATCCCACGACCATCCCCATGGATGCCACCTCAACTATCCAAGCTCCAAGTGGACCAATGACAAGGGCTAGGGCACGTGCTATTCAATCCGAGGTGACATCACTCCTACTTGAGTTTTCCCCCTCTTCAAGTGAGACATGGCTACTGCCTAAGTCCGAGATACTATGTGTCATCAGGTACAACGCTCAAGACTCGGAGCCGAGGACTGTAGAAGAAGAGACAGACATCAACACTTTGGACAGCCCGAAACTTCTGGCCAGTGCCCGGAACTTTCGGCCCCCGGACCTTCCGGCCGACCCAGAACTTCCGGCCGCCGATGACTTCGACCAGCCCAGGCGTGCCAACTCTCGGGTTAGCCCGGACCCCGTCCCGGACCTTCCGGCACCCGGAACCTCCGGCCTGCCCGGACCTTCCGACCCCCGGATGCCAGCACATCTCCACCGTGCCAACTCTCTGGTTAGGCCGGACCCTCCCCGGAACCTCTGGTGCCCGGAACTTCCGGCCCTGCCTGCACGCAGCCACTTGGCCCGAGGCCCGTGTACCCTTTCGTCACCTAGACTATATATACTCTATCCCGTACGACTTTCTAGGTTAGTGTTGGTTTAGCTCATAGTTAGAGATAGAGCTTCGCTCATCCACATCGGATCTACTCCTCGTGAGAGACCGCAGCCTCTTCGGAGAAGATCCCTTTGGATTCAAGCCCCCTTTCTAAGGGAAGATCCCTCGTGGATTCAATACCTCCTCACGAAGAAGACTGGCTACCTTTGTATCGTCCTTAGTTGTCTGTGGATTCGTGTATCATTCTATGTACCCGAGGATCTAGCACATGTGTGACTTGTTCTTGTTAGTTTGAGTGTTCCTCTTGTGTTTCCCCTTGTGTTTTCCCTCGTTTCCCTCCTCATGTTCTTCGCGTTCTTCGCGGGATCCACTCCTTTCATGAAAGATCGGGCGATTAGGGTTCCACCCTACATCATCTTGGTATCTAGAGCAAGGTTGATCACGATTTCGGAGCCTCCCCGTTGTGTTTCTAGCCTAATTTTGTTGTCTTTCGTCCTAATCCGAAAATCCCCACCGAAAATAGCCCCAATTTTTTTTTGTGATTTGTTCGTGTGTTGAGATTTTGTTGGTTTTGATCCGTGAATTTTGTGTGTGGCTCGTAGATCTATCCTCCCCACCCTTCTTTTCCTCCAATTTCTTCTTTTTCACCTTCGGATTTGGGCTTTTTCCCCAAGTTTTTCCGCCCAAATCCACGATCCCGAAGTCTCTGTTCTTGGAAGAATCCCGATCACCGGAACTTCCGGTCTAGCCCGGACATTCCGTCCCTCGGACCTTCCAGCCTTCCCCGGAACCTCCGGACCCCAGACCCTCCGTCTTGCCCGGAACTTCCGGCTTCGATAGAAAGTTCGCACTACTTCCACAACTCCACCCAATTTTCCACCAAATTTTGTTCCGGTGCTCACCATATACCATATATACTTCTGCCTACCTCCACCACTTCCGCATAACCCAACTATTTTTGGACCGTTTCACTCTCCGACACAATTGCTACTTTGAGGTTTGAGAATTTGAGTTGCGGTACCGTATCCTTTTGTGTTTCGGCTATCTAGGTACGGTTCGACATCGACATCACCGCTGCTCATCTTCTCCACGGACGCGTCATCAACAACGACCACCTCGACTACATCTTGGTATTCGTGCCACCATTTTGACACCATACCGGAAGCAAGACCAGTAACCTCATCTTGGTATTGGACATATCACTCTTGCCATTACATTGATAGCCATCATAACCTTACTCCTTTGCGTTGCTTACCCATCGAGACTAGCCATTGAGTATTGCCGGCAATGAGACTCGTGCACATTAGTGATCATACTTCCCATAGCATACATACATCATAGTTGCCTATATTAGTATCATCTCTTGTGTCACAAAGTTGTCATCGCATACTCACTTGCTATCTTGGTTCGTCAAACATTGCATGAGAAAAGAGCTCAAACATCAAAGAGCCAGCCAAGCTTTTAAGCAAAGAGGAAAGATAAGCAAAGAGCTTTTAAGCAAGAACCATAGCATCATACAACATTAAGATTGTCATACTCGATCATCTTGGATCATATCATAGCAACACCTTGGATACAAAGTATTTGGGATAGAAGTCGTTACATTTTTGCTAAGTAGGTTGTGCACAAGTTCTTGTATCCGCCTATCGTGCAATTGTGCTAGCGTCTCTCTAGTGTTTTGCAACAAGAGCATTTTCGTGGATTCCACATTTTGGCTCACCCTTGGTTGCACAACCCCACTTATCTTTTTGCGCGTGTGTTTCTGTGTACCTTACATGCTTGGTCTACTTGTTACATTGCATCTTGCGAATCTTTTCCAACATTATTGAAGCTCACTTACAATTGCATCAAATTTTTTGCCACCATCCTAACCAAGCTCCACCAAAAGCTTTTACTTGTGTAGGTCTGAGAAACCGACAAGAACTCGTACCAATTGTGCTATTTCCTTGTCCTACATTGGAGTGATCCTCGATCCACTTTCAACTTCGGTCAAGGTACATTTGGTACTCGTTCTTCTCTTTCTACCACTCACATTTGTCTTGGAATGATGGATAGGCCAAGTACTTTTACCAACCCACTCTTCATGGAGCAAGACGACGACATGAACTCCTTCGTCACCAAGAGTCACCTCTTTGGTGCACAACGTGCTTTGCATCAAGAGCAACAAGCGATGAGTGAACGCATCGACAACCTTGCCGCCGACTTGCGACTTTCCGAGCAATGTACAAAGGACTACTTAGACCACAAGCTCGACGATCACAAGAAAGAGAATGACGCAAGGATGGACGAAATTCGTGCTTTGTTGCTCAACCGCTCATCTTCCACTTCAAGAAGGAGCCGTTCAAGCCGCCACTCCGACTTCACCCTCTCCGGCTCAAGTACACCGACATCGAACACTCGTCGTCGAGCCGCGCACGCCGACCGTCAAGCAAGCCTCAATCCCCTAAGAGACACCGAATCTCAAGAGCGCCGACAACATCAAACTCAAGAAGCCTTTGCGCTTGCACGAGAACGGCAACATCAACGCCAACATGAAGAGGAAGAGCGAGCGCATCTACACCAAAATGCCATAGATGCCAAGGCACAATGTCAAGCACAACAACTCCGTGACGCTCAAGCACTTGCGGCGCAACAAGCTCTACGTGACTCGAATCGAGCCGTTGCCGACCGAAGCCGACAAGCCCGTGAACAAGAGGAAGCACATCGTGAAGAAATTCAAGAACAAAGATTTCACGCTCGCGTGCATCGTCAAGTTCCTCTTCGAGCTCGCGAAGATCCTCCACAAGCTCGCCAACACCATCAAGTTCATCGAGAGCATGAAGACAATGGAAATCCTCCAAGACAAGAGCAACATGAGGATAACAACCCTGCGCGCCAAGAGCACCACGAGTTGAACAATCATCTACAACATGGGTGTCATCATCCCCAACCCCAACACAATGAAGAGCAATGCTGCGGCAAGCTCAAGTTCACCATGCCCAAGTTCAACGGAAGCAACGATCCCGAAGAGTACCTTTCATGGGCATTGAAAGTTGACAAGATTTTCCGTTTGCACAATTATGATGAAGAGAAGAAGATCGCAATGGCATCCCTTGAGTTCCAAGACTATGTGCTCATTTGGTGGGAACAAGTCATTGAGCGCCGACAGGCAAGAGGTGAACCACCCATCACTACTTGGGCGCAAATGAAGGATGTCATGAGAGCACGCTTCGTACCTACCTACTACAACCGCGATCTCTTCAAGAAACTCCAACAACTCAAGCAAGGAACCAAGAGCGTTGAAGAATACTACAAGGAGATGGAGATTGCAATGATAAGAGCAAATGTCACGGAAGATGATGAGCAAACAATGGCACGTTTCTTGAATGGACTCAATCATTCTATCAAGAAGATCGCCGACTTCCAACCATACTCAAATATCATCGAGCTAGTGCACCAAGCTACCAAAGCGGAACGCCAAGTGCAAGATGATTTCAAGTATGCCAAGTTCTCATCCAAGTCCTACGGCTTCTCCAATAACCAAGCTTCAACGACTCCAACACCGACTACAAGGCCTTCTACTTCCAACATCGACAAGTCGACTTCCAAGAAAGCTTCGCCAACTGCAAGCAACCCTACTACGGGCAACTTCAAGCCGAGAGCTTCATCATCATCAACCCCAACCGATGAGACCATCAAGACAAGCTCCTTCAAGTGTTTCACTTGAGGAGGCCGAGGCCACAAGTCCTACGAGTGCACCAACAAGCGAACCATGGTCTTCAACAACGATGGCACGTATGACTCCATGAGCGACGGTGAAATGGAAGCCCTCGAGCATGTCGCCATGCACCACCAAGTGAACAATGAAGAAGAACAAGTCTTTTGTGATGAAGACTCGAGTCCCACACTTGTTGTCTCCAAAGTCTTGACTCTCCAACATCACCAAGAAGAAGACCAACGATGCCACATATTCCACACCAAGGCCGGCATCAATGGACGATCTGTCAAGGTCATCATCGATGGAGGGAGTTGTCACAATCTCGCAAGTGAAGAACTTTGCTCCAAGCTCCAATTACCCAAGACGAAGCATCCACATCCATACAAAGTGCAATGGCTTAGTGATTCCGGCACTATCCAAGTCGAGCATCGAGTACAAGTCTCCTTCAAGATCGGCGCCTACGAAGACACCTTGGAGTGCGACGTCGTTCCAATGACCGTTTGTCATCTTCTCCTTGGACGGCCATGGCAATTCGATAAAGGAGTCATCCACAACGGCCGAACGAACCACTACATCTTCAAGATGAAGGGCAAGGAGTACATCCTCCGTCCAATGTCGCCAAGTCAAGTGATCGCCGACAAGCAAAACACCCATCGTGGACAGAATAGTGAGAGAGTGAGCCACCAAAAAGAGAGTGAGCGCCACAAGCCCAAATTGAGTGCCTCCACGATGAGCAAAAACAAGAACCTAGTTCTATTTGCCACCAAACGTGAGATGAGAGAAGTGTGTGAGAACCCATCTAGTGTCCTACACTATGTCCTCGTGTGCAAGGACAATGCACCACACACTAACACCTCTCACACTCTTCCTCTAGTGTTGTCTTCTCTTTTGCAGGAATTTCAAGACGTTTTCCCTGATGAGCTACCTCCGGGACTACCTCCACTTCGAGGCATTGAGCACCGCATCGACCTCATCCCCCGAGCGCCACTTCCAAACAAAGCTCCCTACCGCGTCAACCCCGACGAAACAAAAGAAATACAAAGGCAAGTAAAGCATCTCATAGACCATGGACATGTGCGTGAAAGTTTGAGCCCTTGTGCCGTTCCGGTCATTCTTGTGCCAAAACGTGATGGTAGTTTTCGCATGTGCTCCGATTGTAGACCTATCAATGCTATCACTGTTCGCTATAGGTATCCCATTCCACGCCTAGATGATATGCTTGATGAGCTTAGCGGTGCCACTATATTTTCTAAAATTGATCTTGAAAGTGGTTACTATCAAATCCGCATACAAGAGGGTGATGAATGGAAAACCGCCTTCAAAACCAAGTTTGGTTTGTATGAGTGGTTAGTCATGCCTATGGGTCTCTCGAAAGCACCGGGCACTTTTATGCGCCTTAGGAATCCTGTCTTTCGCCCTTACATTGGTATATTTGTTGTGGTTTATGATAGAGGCAAAGGTGTCCCGCCATTCGATGAGATGGTGGATTTCGCTTTGGTGGAAGTCGACTTTGACGATCCGACTACGAACGTGCGAGGACGTCGCGCCTTAGCAATCGCTAAACCAACTCCGAGAGGTTATTGACCACGCCGGAGCACGATCAACCTGACCACGAGGGTCTGTTTCCTGCGAGCAAACGAAGAACAAGCAAGAAACTGAGATTGCAATCTGGATATTGCGAATATAAGATGAAAGCTTTATTGATCAAGGTGGGGTTCTGTGACGCCTTTGTCTGGTCGTTGAACACAAACGAAGTACGCGAAGTTGCAGCTATGGCGAACTTTTAATCTAAACAAAACCCAAAGTCTAAACGATGCCCTAAGGGCTGTATATATGGAGGAAGAGGGGGGAATTTCGTGGCCCTTGGTGGAGGGGTCCGAAATCAACCCTATCTCTTGTTTCCCCACACATACGGACTCTAAAAATAGCCTATACTTATGTATTTCGAAATTACATGGGCCTGGCCCAATAATAAGGTGACGCAGCACCTAAAATAGCCTCGGGACGAAATTTATGAAGTGGCATCTTGTATATTTCGTCCAAGGCTTCATGCACCCATTATGGTGGCTTCAAAGTCCTGAAATCATCACTTGTAACTCCGTTCTTGTTCCCCTTGCGCATGCCATCATCTCCATGCTTGTTCTTGCTCCAATGTTCATCCTTCTCCAAGCTAGGCCCTTCATTTGTAAGCAAAACAAATGTATCCAATTTAGGCAGCATCATATTCTCATGAACATTAGAATCATTACCAAGAAACGAAAGTACCTGGTAATTTAGTTGGCGTGCACGAGCTCTAGTAATTGGTCCAGTATGTATAGCAGCAGGGGCTGTGGGTGTAACAATTGTATTGATGTCCTCATCATCCTCCCCTTCTTGAAATGAAGTCGTCCTCGACGGAAGTTCATCTTCCTCACCCAAATAAGGCTTCAAATCTGCAATGTTAAAAGTGGGACTAACCCCAAAATCTGCAGGCAGCTCAAGTTTATATGCATTATCATTTATTTTCTCTAACACCTTAAAGGGACCATCAGCACGTGGCATTAGCTTTGATTTGCGCAAATCAGGAAATCTATCCTTACGCAAATGTAACCAAACAAGATCTCCAGGTGCAAACACAACATGTTTTCTACCCTTATCTCCAGCAAGTTTATATTTAGCATTCATACGCTCAATGTTTTCCTTAGTTAACTCATGCATTTTTAAAATCAATTCAGCACGTTGTTTAGCATCAAAATTAACCTTCTCCGAAGATGGAAGAGGCAACAAATCAATAGGTGCACGAGGTAGGAAACCATACACAACTTCAAAAGGGCACATCTTAGTAGTAGAATGCAATGAACGATTATAAGCAAATTCAATATGAGGCAAGCATTCCTCCCACATTTTCTTATTATTCTTCAAAACAGCCCTAAGCATAGTAGACAACGTTCTATTGACTACTTCAGTTTGTCCATCAGTTTGGGGGTGACAAGTAGTACTAAAAAGCAGTTTAGTCCCCAACTTAGCCCATAAACATCTCCAAAAGTGGCTAAGAAATTTAGTATCACGATCTGAAACAATAGTATTTGGCACACCATGCAAGCGAATAATTTCACGAAAGAACAAATCAGCAACATTAACAGCATCATCGCTTTTATGACATGGTATAAAGTGTGCCATTTTCGAGAATCTATCCACGACAACAAATATGCTATCCCTCCCCTTCTTTGTTCGAGGTAAACCTAAAACAAAGTCCATAGATATATCCTCCCAAGGAACACTAGGTACAGGCAAAGGCATATATAAACCATGAGGATTGAGTCGTGACTTAGCTTTTTGACATGTAGTGCATCGAGCAATAAAACGCTCAACATCCCGTCTCATCTTTGGCCAAAAGAAATGTGTAGCAAGTACGTCCTCCGTCTTCTTCACGCCAAAATGTCCCATTAATCCTCCTCCATGCGCTTCCTGCAACAACAAAAGACGAACGGAGCTAGCTGGAATGCATAGCTTGTTAGCACGAAACACAAATCCATCGTTAACGACAAACTTGTTCCACATTCTTCCTTCTTTACAATTCTGCATTACATCTTTAAAATCAGCATCATGCACATATTGATCTTTGATGGTCTCCAAACCAAATATTTTGAAGTCAAGTTGTGAAAGCATAGTATAGCGACGAGACAATGCATCAGCAATAACATTTTCTTTTCCCTTCTTGTGTTTAATGACATAAGGGAAAGTCTCAATGAATTCAACCCATTTAGCATGTCTACGATTCAGTTTAGCTTGACTTTTAATATGTTTCAAAGATTCATGATCAGAATGTATAACAAATTCTTTGGGCCATAAATAATGTTGCCATGTTTCTAAAGTCCGAACAAGAGCATATAATTCTTTATCATAAGTAGAATAATTCAGACTAGGCCCACTCAATTTTTCAGAAAAGTATGCAACAGGTTTGCCATCTTGTAATAACACACCTCCTAATCCAATTCCACTAGCATCACATTCAAGCTCAAAAGTCTTATTAAAATCAGGAAGTTGGAGTAAAGGAGCATGTGTCAACTTATCTTTCAATACCGTGAAGGCTTCTTCCTGTGCGGTACCCCAAACAAAAGGCACATCCTTCTTTGTAAGCTCGTTGAGAGGTGCAGCAATGGTGCTGAAATCTCTCACAAAACGCCTATAGAATCCAGCGAGGCCAAGAAAACTCCTCACTTGTGTGACCGTTTTGGGCTGCGGCCAACTCTCAATAGCTTCAATCTTGGCTTTGTCAACTTCAATTCCCTGTGGAGTAACAACATAGCCAAGAAAAGATACTCGGTCGGTGCAAAAGGTGCACTTCCCAAGGTTACCAAACAAACGTGCATCACGTAGAGCAATAAAAACAGCACGTAAATGTTCCAAATGTTCTTCCAAAGATCTGCTATAAATCAGTATATCATCAAAATAGACTACCACAAATCGTCCAATGAAAGCACGTAAAACTTCGTTCATTAGTCTCATGAAAGTACTAGGCGCATTAGTTAACCCAAAAGGCATGACTAACCACTCATATAATCCAAACTTAGTTTTAAATGCTGTTTTCCATTCATCTCCCAATTTCATACGAATTTGATGGTATCCACTACGCAAATCAACTTTGGAGAATATTGTAGAGCCACTCAATTCATCAAGCATATCATCTAGCCTAGGAATAGGATGACGATAACGAATAGTAATATTATTAATGCCTCTACAATCAACACACATACGTGATGTACCATCCTTTTTCGGCACTAGAATAATAGGAACAGCACAAGGACTAAGGGATTCGCGTATATAACCTTTGTCGAGAAGCTCTTGTACTTGACGCATAATCTCCTTCGTCTCCTCTGGATTGGTACGGTATGGTGCACGGTTTGGCAGTGAAGCACCGGGAATTAAGTCAATTTGATGCTCAATCCCTCGAATAGGCGGTAATCCCGGTGGCACGTCTTGTGGAAAGACGTCAGCGAACTCCTGCAAAATGTTAGTGACAGCAGGAGGCAAAGAGGAAGGCACGTCCTCGAATGAAAATAATGCCTCTTTGCACACAAAAGCATAGCAAACAGATTTGCTGAAATCTAGCTCATCAATATCAGATTTGGTGGCAAATAAACATGCACTTTTCAATTTAATTTCAGAAGCAACACTAGATGGTTTATTATTAGGCTTCATTTGTTGCTCAAATTCTTTTGCCACAATCTGATTTTCACTCTTATTCGTCTCCTGTTTTGCTTTATTAGCTCTATTAATATCATCTTTCAAAATGGAATCAGGAGTCATAGGAAGCAAAGTAATATTTTTATCCTTATGAACAAGAGTATAGTGATTGTTTCTACCATGGTGTACAGAATTTTTATCAAATTGCCATGGTCTACCAAGTAATAAGGAACATGCTTGCATAGGTACCACATCACAATCAACATAATCAGCATATGTAGAGATACTAAAATGCACACGAACAGTACGTGTTACCTTAACCTTGCCGCTGTTGTTGAACCATTGGATGTAGTAAGGATGTGGATGTGGTCTTGTGGTGAGAGAAAGCTTCTCCACCATCTCCATGCTAGCCAAGTTGTTGCAGCTCCCTCCGTCTATTATGACGCGCACAGAACGTTCCTTCACAACTCCCTTGGTATGGAACAAATTGTGCCTCTGATTTTGCTCAGCTTGTGTGACCTGCACACTCAAAACACGTTGAGCAACTAAACATTCATACCTGTCAGCGTCTTCAGGAGCCATGTATTGCGTCTCATGATCAGAATCATCTCCACCATGTTCTTCACGTGTAATAAGAGCCAAAGTCTCCTCATCATAGTCACTAGCGGACTCATATCCACCATCCGCGGTAGCAATCATCACACGCGGAGATTTGCATTCTCTCGCATAATGACCTCCTCCCTTACAACGACGACAAATAATATCACTTGTGTGCCCTGTTGATGCCATGGAAGAAGAAGAACGCTGTGCAGGCCCCGCAGGTGCGCTCTTGGCAGATAATGGTGGTTGTGCCTGTTTTCTTGTATCACGGCTGGAGGTGGCACCGGATGGAGGTGCTGGTGCAGTTGAAGTAGAAGATGCACGTGGTGTCCATGATGAAGGTCGGCCTGCAGAAAAGTTAGTTCGCCCCAATGCTTGTCGATCCTGCACTTCACGTTCAGCTTTACAAGCAAGATGGAATAAACGAGTGATATTAGTATACTCCTTATAGTCTAGAATGGTCTGAATCTCTCTATTTAATCCACCCAGAAAACGTGCAAGCATAGCTTCATTCTCCTCAACAATACCACATCTAATCATGCCAGTTTGTAATTCCTGATAATATTCTTCTACAGAATTTTTCCCTTGTCTTAAACGCTGCAATTTTTGAAGCAATTCACGTTGATAATATGGTGGAACCCAACGCGTACGCATAGCAGTTTTCAAAGCAGCCCAAGTAGTTGGAATAGGATATAATCTACAATGTTCAGACCACCATACACATGCAAAACTAGTGAAAGCACAAACGGCAGCAGCAACTCGTCTCTCCTCAGGATATTGTAAACATGTAAATCGTTGTTCAGTTTCTAACTCCCAAGTAAGATATATATCAGGAACATATCTACCCTCAAATGGTGGAATATTCAATTTCAGTTTAGGAATATGGACATCATCTCGTACCTGAGGTGGTGGTGCAGGCCTACCATTACGAATATATACCTGAGGTCGACCTGCTGGTGGTGGTACAGGTGGCTGCACGTAGTGTTGATTTTGATCAACCTCATCCTCATAATCTCCCACATAATCATCCTCCTCCGCATCAGCAGCAGGAGCCACAGAAGTATCAACAGCAGCACCAACAGTTTGGCCAAACGCAAGAGGAACACGGCTTGCTCGGCGGAGGTCTGCTTCGCGACGTGGAGGTAGTCGTTGTTGTTGTTGTTGGAGAGGTGCGTTAGGTGCAGCGGGTGGTGGTGGTGGAAGACGCGCGAGCAATTCATTGAACTTGTTATCGAGCTTTGTTTCGAACGTCTTTTCAAGGCCAGTGATCTTCTCCATGGCCTCTTCAAAATTGTTCAGCACATCTTGCACCTGTTCAGTCATCATTTGCTGAAACTTATCATGAAGCTCCTTGTTCGATAAATTCTCCCAGTCAATCTCGTCGGCTTGTGATCCTGGCATGGTTAGCAGCAATAGAAACACACAAGAATATGATCCTACAGACTACGAACAAGTGGTGGTGGTGGGTGTCACAAATCCGTCAAGCAAATCTCAAATTCTTACCAGTTCTTACCCAGCAGCAGGCGGTGATCGGCAACCGTTGTAGTCAAAAACTCTCAAAGCTTGGATAGAGCGATTACCAGGGAGAGTCAAACGCACGACGTAGATGTATGTGGAGCTGGGAAGGCTTATAATATGGTAGCAAAAAGGGTCAGCAATAATCAATTCAGAGATGCAAAGTTGAATAAACGCTCAACGACGGTACTGTGCTGGTCCTAGGCTAGACTGTGCTAGAGACGCGAGCCTAGAACACTAACAAAATCACGGCGCGGCACGTAAACAAGGGAAAAGCACACTCTGAATTTTTTTTTCGCTTTTTTTCTTTTTTTTTTTTTTTGCGCTCTTTTTTTTTGCGCTGCTTTTTTTTTGCGAAAAAGCACTATAATGGCGAGTGTCTCAAAACTCTTCCTAGGTCAAACTGACAGGATGGGCATGAAATTTTTTTTGTTCGAAATTTTTTTTTCGACTGCCCGGACCCAAAAACTGGAAACGGGTCAAAAAAAAAACTTCCTATAATGGCACCTGTCTCAAAACACTCAGAAACACCTAAAAATAGGATAGCCAGAATTTTTTTCGAAAAATGCGTTTTCGAAAAATTTTGGGCCTAAACGGAGCGTGGCTACCCGACTCTTTTTTTTCCGAAACCTACTCCGGCAAGGAAACACGAATCGGAATCTAGATGGATCCCGAAAACAAACCTAATAAGCAAGGAACTCGGATTGGTGGTGGATATATGGTGGTGGTATATGGCAGCGGTGGTGGTAGCGGTGGTAGTATATGGATATGGATCGGTGGTGGTATATGGGCACGGATTGGTGGTGGTATATGGATACGAATTCGGAGCGGTGGTGGTAGATGGCAGGGGCGATGATGATGGTGCGGCGGCGGCGTGACAACTTATGACCAGAACTCGAAACTCTAAAAGACTAGACTCTAAGACCAGCAACTAGACTGACGATGCAACCGCAAATTCAACAAAGCAAAACCCTAAAAAGATTATGCAAAGGCTCAGATTGGTTCGGATATGATGAACTAACCCTAATTTTTTTGTGTGGCTTTTTCGTGGACTGTAGGTATGAAGAACAGACTCGATCTAAACTACGAAAAACTGTAAAATCTCACCGAGCAACCTGGAAATCTGATACCACTTGATAGAGGCAAAGGTGTCTCGTCTTTCGATGAGATGGTGGATTTCGCTTTGGTGGAAGTCGACTTTGACGATCCGACTACAAACGTGCGAGGACGTCGCGCCTTAGCAATCGCTAAACCAACTTCGAGAGGTTATTGACCACGCCGGAGCACGATCAACCTGACCACGAGGGTCTGTTTCCTGCGAGCAAACGAAGAACAAGCAAGAAACTGAGATTGCAATCTGGATATTGCGAATATAAGATGAAAGCTTTATTGATCAAGGTGGGGTTCTGTGACGCCTTTGTCTGGTCGTTGAACACAAACGAAGTACGCGAAGTTGCAGCTATGGCGAACTTTTAATCTAAACAAAACCCAAAGTCTAAACGATGCCCTAAGGGCTGTATATATGGAGGAAGAGGGGGGAATTTCGTGGCCCTTGGTGGAGGGGTCCGAAATCAACCCTATCTCTTGTTTCCCCACACATACGGACTCTAAAAATAGCCTATACTTATGTATTTCGAAATTACATGGGCCTGGCCCAATAATAAGGTGACGCAGCACCTAAAATAGCCTCGGGACGAAATTTATGAAGTGGCATCTTGTATATTTCGTCCAAGGCTTCATGCACCCATTATGGTGGCTTCAAAGTCCTGAAATCATCACTTGTAACTCCGTTCTTGTTCCCCTTGCGCATGCCATCATCTCCATGCTTGTTCTTGCTCCAATGTTCATCCTTCTCCAAGCTAGGCCCTTCATTTGTAAGCAAAACAAATGTATCCAATTTAGGCAGCATCATATTCTCATGAACATTAGAATCATTACCAAGAAACGAAAGTACCTGGTAATTTAGTTGGCGTGCACGAGCTCTAGTAATTGCTCCAGTATGTATAGCAGCAGGGGCTGTGGGTGTAACAATTGTATTGATGTCCTCATCAGTTTACTTCAATGACATTCTTGTGTTTAGCAAATCTATTAAAGAGCATGTCACCCATGTCCGCACCGTTTTGCAAACTCTTAGAAAAGAGCGCCTCTATGATAATATGGAGAAATGCCTTTTTGGTGTTGATAAGCTCATTTTCTTGGGTTTTGTTGTTTCTTCTAAGGGTGTTCATGTTGATGAGTCCAAGATTAATGCTATTAAGACTTGGCCGCAACCAACCAACTTGCATCAAGTGCGTAGTTTTCTTGGCCTTGCGGGATTCTATCGTCGCTTTGTGAAGGATTTTAGCACCATTGCTTTGCCTTTGCATGCTTTGAGCAAGAAGAATGCACCTTTTGTTTGGGGACCATCCCAAGATACCACATTCGAGCTTAAGAATTTGCTTACTCATGCTCTTGTGCTTGCTTTACCAAACTTCGACAAGCCTTTTGAAATTCATTGCGATGCTACTGGTAATGGCATAGGAGGTGTGTTAACGCAAGAGAAGCGCCCCATAGCTTACTTTAGTGAGAAACTTTAGTGACAAAGAGCTATATGCTTTAGTCCGTGTTTTGCATGAATGAGAACACTACCTTCGTCCCCATGAGTTTATCATTCATACCGATCATGAGACTCTCAAGTATCTTAAAGGACAAACTAAGTTGAACAAGCGTCAAGCTAAATGGAGTGAATTTATTGAGTCTTTTCCCTATGTCATCAAGTACATCAAGGGTAAAGAAAACATAGTAGCGGATTCTCTTTCCCGCATTTGCATGCTTGTCACGCAACTTGAGTTAGATGTCATTGGCTTCGAGCATATCAAAGACTTATATGAGCATGATGCAACTTTTGCCATTCCTTATGCCAAGTGTTTGTCGAATACATCTTGGGAACGCTATTACATCAAAGATGGCTACCTTATGAGAGCTAACAAACTTTGCATTCCTGAGTCCTCTCTTCGTTTGTTGCTTTTGCAGGAATCTCATGGAGGAGGCTTAATGGGACACTTTGGACGCGGCAAGACGTTCGCCACGCTCTCGAAAAGCTACTTTTGGCCTAAGATGTTTCGAGATGTCAATCCTTTCACCAACCGGTGTTCTACATGTCGCAAAGCTAAGTGCAAAGCTCAATCTAATGGTATCTATATGCCTTTACCAGTTCCATACCAGCCTTGGGAAGACATTAGCATGGACTTTGTACTTGGTTTGCCTAGGACTCGCAATGGGAAACATTCCATATTTGTCATTTTGGACCGTTTCTCCAAAATGGCACATTTTATTCCTTGTCACAAGATAGACGATGCTTCACATGTTGCTAATCTCTTTTGTAGGGAAATATTGCGTCTCCATGGTGTGCCAAAGACAATTGTCTCGGACCGCGATGTCAAGTTCCTTAGCTACTTTTGGAAGATCCTATGCGCCAAGCTCGGAATCAAGCTACTCTTCTCCACGACGTACCATCCTCAAACGACGGCCAAACGGAGGTGACAAACCGCACACTCTCCGCTCTACTTCGACTACTCATCAAGAAGAACATCAAGGAGTGGGAGGAGTGTATACCCATTGCCGAGTTCACCTACAACCGAGCAAGACACTCAACAACCGGCAAGTCCCCTTTCGAGGTCGTCTACGGATTCAACCCTTTGTCACCATTGGATATTATACCTCTACCACTCCAAGAGCGAATCAATTTGGACGCAAGTGCAAGAGCGACCCATATCAAGAAGGTGCATGAAGATACAAGAAACACCATCAAGAGCCAAGTACAACGCCTTGTGACCAAGCTCAACGTCAACAAGCGACCTATGGTCTTCAACATTGGTGATCTCGTGTGGCTACACCTTCGCAAGGAGCACTTTCCACAAGAACGCAAGTCTAAGCTTCGACCACGAGCAGATGGACCCTTCAAGGTGCTCGCACGCTACAACGACAATGCTTACAAGATCGACTTCCCGCGCGACAAGTACAACATGAGCGACATCTTCAACATCCAGGATCTCTCTCCCTTCCATGGTGATGAAGAACTCGATCCGAGGACGGATCTTCCCCAAGGGAGGGGAGATGATGCGGAGCATCCCACGACCATCTGCATGGACGCCACCTCAACTATCCAAGCTCTAAGTGGACCAATGACAAGGGCTAGGGCACGTGCTATTTAATCCGAGGTGACATCACTCCTACTTGAGTTTTCCCCCTCTTCAAGTGAGACATGGCTACTGCCTAAGTCCGAGATACTATGTGTCATCAGGTACAACGCTCAAGACTCGGAGCCGAGGACTGTAGAAGAAGAGGCAGCCGTCAATACTCTGGACAGCCCGGAACTTCCGGCCAGAGCCTGGAACTTCCAGCTGACCCGGAGCTTCCGGCCGCCGATGACTTCGACCAGCCCAGGCGTGCCAACTCTCGGGTTAGCCCGGAACCTGTCCCGGACCTTCCGGCGCCCAGAACCTTTGGCCTGCCCGGACCTTCCGGCCCCCGGATGCCAGCACATCTCCACCGCGCCAACTCTCTGGTTAGGTCGGACCCTCCCCGGAACTTCTGGCCCTGCCTGCGTGCAGCCACTTGGGCCAAGGCCCGTGTACCCTTTCGTCACCTAGACTACATATACTCTATCCCGTACGACTTTCTAGGGTTAGCGTTGGTTTAGCTCATACTTAGAGATAGAGCTTCGCCCATCCACATCGGATCTACTCGTGAGAGACCGCGGCCTCTTCGGAGAAGATCCCTTTGGATTCAAGCCCCCTTTCTAAGGGAAGATCCCCCCGTGGATTCAAGACCTCCTCACGGAGAAGACCGGCTACCTTTGTATCGTCCTTAGTTGTCCGTGGATTCGTGTATCGTTCTATGTACCCGAGGATCTAGCACATGTGTGACCTTTTCTTGTTAGTTTGAGTGTTCCTCTTGTGTTTTCCCTCGTTTCCCTCCTCGTGTTCTTCGCGTTCTTCGCGGGATCCGCTCCTTTCGGGAAAGATCGGGTGATTAGGGTTCCACCCTACATCAATGTGTGAACATGTGCCAAGTCAAGCCACTCGAATCATTCAAAGGAGGATATCGTCCTATCATACCACATCACAACCATTTAAAAAAACATGTTGGCATGCAAGGTAAACCATTATAAACTCCTAGCTAATTAAGCATGGCATAAATAACTATAATCTCTAATTTTCATTGCAAACATGTTTCATTCATAATGGGCTGAATCAAGAACGATGAACTAATCATATTTACAAAACAAGATAGGTTGAGTTCATACCAGTTTTTCCTCATCTCAATCATTTCATCATATATCGTCATTATTGCCTTTCACTTGCATCACCGAACGGTGTGGATAATAATAATAGTGCACGTGCATTAGACTAAGCTGGAACTTACAAACATTTATTCAAGGGAGAAGACAAGGTAATATGGGCTCTTTGTTAGATCAACAATAATGCATATGAGATCCACTCAACATTTTCATCGTGGTCTTCTTCTCTCGACCCCCAAAGAAAAGAAAAGAATTTCAAAGAAACTCACTGAAATGTTTTTGGAGATTTTATTTTTCTGATGAAAGTAAAACAAGAACGAGAAAAACTATTTTCACGGGAAAGCTCCCAACACTACTGCAGGATGGTCCAAACGCGACACTACGATCAGAGACCCTTCGACGAAACTGTGTGCGATCCATAATCGCAAATGGTCGTGTAAAAACCGTCAAAAAAGGTGCAAACCATTTGCGATGACAGATGCATCAAACACGGTTCAGAATTTAGTTGTGTGTGTGATGCAAGGCATACAGTTCGGCTCAATTAACTGTTTGCGATGAGGAGGCACAAAATAAACGGGCAGCCAGATGAAGGTGTGTGCGATATACAGCATACGGTTCACCGGGATGAACTGTGCGTGATTAGGCAACATAATGGAAACGGTTCATCTGAACAAGATGTGCGTGATACGCGGCAAACAGGTCCGTAATCTGAAATGTGTGCAAAGAGCAATAATAACACAGACGATTGCTGCTAATAAGCCGTGTGAATTGCTCTGTCTACAGTAGAATAACATGTATATATATATATATATATATAACTAAAATAAACATCCAATTACATAAGTTACTATACAGATCATTCGCACACACCTCAATAAACAATTGCATGCATTCTAAAGTAGGAGAAATGATCATCTAGTCATCTACTTCTTGTGATGCTCCCGCCACTGCTATGTGGCTCGATCCCTCGTCTGGGTCCGGAAGAAGACAATTCCTCATGTCAACAATCCGCCTGTACATCTCGTAGCTTGTGTATGCGTCCATGGCCGCGTACTTGACATGTTGTTCATCCAGCATCTTATGCCACACACTGTGACAGGCGTTGTTGTCCTTATTGCTCTCTTGCTTCATCTTCGCGTAGTAGGGGTCGATAATGGCCGAGGCAAGGTCAACCAGGGAGTTCAGTTTGCTTTTGTCGCTGCCCAGACCTTCTAGTGGTGCTGGATGTTGACAAGATTCGAGCATTTCAAGTCCGAAACCTTGAGCACTTTTAGATCGTTGGTGGTGTCCACCATAGCAAAACTGTAGTCGGAACTGTTGATAAACCTGGAGAAATGCTCGCAAGGCCTTGTGGCAAGGTGAAAGTGGTAGACGAGGACGTCATGTCGCATGCACAACTGCGCGACGGAAACCTTCTGATCGTGCCTGACACGACAATGGTGTACTCGAGGTCGAAGCCGACCACTCGGTACTTGTCCTCGGCAAGGAACTGCTCCATAGTTTGGATGGAGCTCTCCACCGAGATCGGATCGTTCGTGTACACCACCGAGAGGGCCTTCCCCCTCACGTGGGTGTCCACTACGTGATGCATGGTGAACTACCCGCCGTTGTCATCGTTGGCCGCTGGGAGCGTCATTGGAGCCACGGGGAGCGCCATTGGAACCGCTCGATGTACTCTCCATATGTGTCCTCATGGGTGTGCTTATTGTGTCGTGTAGACGGGAGATGAAGGTAAATGGCCGCAGGAATAAAAGGGGGCCGGGCGGCATGGATTCTCGGCGTGTCCGCATGGCAGTTTTTGCAGCGGGTAACTGCATCGTCGCACTGCGCCCGGCGCAACCGCTTGCACACGAACGTGCGTGATTGTGCGCTGGCCCAAAATACTGGCTGCGCGCGGAGGGACGAGGGCAGAGCACCCGGAGGGACGCGAGAGCAGAGCACGCCGCGGCCGCCTGAACTGCAAGCAACCACACGCATAGAGCAGTTGAACACGCAGGAAATGGTCGCCTACAAGCCGGCCGACAATTGTGTTGCTGTGTAGAGAGTGGCCATGTGGTACCACCTCCGTCTAGTCTATAGTCTGCTTTATATTCCGTGCCATACTTTTCCCGGAAATTTAACCAACAAAATGTTAATGCATGTTTTAAAAATTATATAATTGGAAACTATGTTCAAATAAAAATCCAACTATATAATCTTTGGCGACATGCATTCATATTTTATTAGTTAAATCATACTTATAAACCAGGACAGTGGTACAATAGGTAATTAAATCGCAAACATTTTTTTATTAACCCTATGTGCACGTGGCCTTTCGTCCTCCTCTTGCACGTCTTGTCACCCCGCTGCCGCAGACGGCTTACAACGCAAGCTTGCGCAGCGTGCGGGGCATTCATTTTGCCAAACTGTGGCGCCAATGAATCGTTGGTGAGCTTGTTCCCGCGCAACCTCGCAGGTTCCCGCACCAGCTTCCCACCCTACTCGGCGAAATCCTCCAAAATCCTAATGCTTACTGGCCTGCTATAAAAACCCTCACGGTCGGCGAGTCCTGCGTAGCATTTTCCCCTCCATCCCTGTAGCTTATCCCGTCTGCTTCTCCCACATTCGCCAATGGCACCGGTCCGCCGTCGTTGCTTAGCCACTCCGCCGTCATCAGAGGACAGCTCTAGCTGGGAGGCTACACTGCGGCGACGGTGCAGTCCCAGGCTTAGTGTAGTGCGCGTGGCGTCCCTATTGGGTGTGCGCGGAACACCCACCACATGCTCCGCCGATGGTGCCTGTTGGCAGCTGTTGCCGGCCGCCGTTGCTGCCACACCACCGTCGAAAGTCAGGGCCATCGCCCGCTCCGCCGCCGCGGCCCGAAGGTGGGTGATGGCCGTCGTGGCCGCCACCCCACTGCCGGCCACTGTGGCCATCACCTGCTCGCCACCGCGGCCCGAAGGCGGGAGGTGGTGGTCGTGGCCGCCACCCCGTCGTCGGCCGCCGTGGCCGCCAACCCACCGTCGACCGCCGGGGTCATCACCCGCTCCGCCACCGCCGCCCGAAGGCGGGAGGTGAAGGTGGATGCCCGCACGTGCGACAACGACCTTGCGCGCTACACCAAGTTCCTGCGGGAGGAGGAGGAGCACCTCATCGAGCATGCAAAGAGCCTTACCGCCGCAGTGGCTGCAGCACACGTCGCCTTAGAGCCGAGGAATTAGGAGATCTACGAGGAGAACCACCGCTTGGAGAGGGGTCGTCTAGAGCGGCAGAGGTCGTTCGAGGTGAGCGTCGCCGAAGCTGCATTAGCGGCAAGCACATCATTGTGGTTGCCCAGCTCATCGGTAGGCTCCTCCTCCTCCGCCTCTTATTGAGCACGCTCGGCAGAGGAGAGGCAGCCGGAAGTAGTACAAAGCCCCTCCGCAGCAGTAGTAGTATTTAGGGGCTATTTTGTTTAGTTCATCTGACTATAGATGTGGTGGAACTGTACAACATACTTAACATTAGCTAGTATATATAGTTGAACTAGCTATTTCAGTACATGGTTGGCAACAATTGGGGAAAAGTTTGGTCGATTCAGCTCTCGAGTTGAAATGTTTGTATAAATTAAGAATGACTGCTTAATCTATGAATGAAATCTATGCTTAATTACTGAATTTTAGTTGCAAAAATTAGATACTGCTAGTGATTTTTAGCTTCATATTTTGACAAATCACAGTGTTACAAGGATTGACAAATTTTACCAAATTATTTGTACGTGGTTGCACACGGGTCATCCAAAACAACTATTTGCGTTGAAGGGATGCACAAATCTTGCGCTGCTCTCACTTTGCATACGGGTGTTCTATCTAAAACATTTGCGATCCAGAGCTGCAGAAATCCTGCTCGTCACATTTTCTCTTAGCTTCCTGGGGAAGCTATCGGTTTGCATAAGGGTGTTCTAACTAAAACATTTGCGATGAGTGTTTTATATTTAAAAAGTGAGTTAAACTGCGGCTTGGGCACCATTAATGGAGAGGATGCGAGCAAGGCGGGCGGGCATGGAAGTCAAAGGGCTCGCTTCCCAGTGAGCCTGCGCAGCGTACACCTCGCACGCTTCCCGGTGAGCCTGCGCACTCGAGGACAACTTGCATGCCTCTCGGTCAGCCTGCGCACCGGACGGCGCTTGCATGCCTCCCGTTTAGTCAAGGTCAACTAGTTGTCCGCACGGCACCTCCTACAGCCATTAAACCAAGACACGTGGCATCACGTGAATGGTTAACATAATTTTGGATTTACTAGAATTTTAAAACCAGACATCTCAATGTTTTGCCGGTAGTCAACGGTGCCCTGGTGTTTGAAATTCATTCCCATTTCTTGCATGGGACCTAAGCATGCACCCAGGGAGACATATTTGATTTTTCAACCAATTTATATGCACTGGAGCATGTGCATGTAGTTCAAATTTGAATTATGCACATAAATGCATTGAAAACTCTGTTAATGCATAAAAATGTCCAAACGAACCCCGAAAAATTACAAAAATTCACACAACACTCATGTTGTTCTATGTTGACACGAGAAAAATATTTGAAAGCAGTAAGAGGCAATGGATATCATTTCATCCCCAAAGGTGGGACGTTCCCTACAGAAAACCTTCATGCTTGTTGTGAGAAGCTTCAGTTTGTGAGAAGCATATACCCAAGCCTGCCCTAAATGGGACAAAATTTGTACCACGGTATGTTGATGTCGCTCCATGATAGCATGCCAAGTTTCATGAATTTCAGACGAGTTTTGGATTTACTAGAATTTAAAAACCAGACATCTCAATGTTTTGCCGGCAATCAACGGTGCCCTAGTGTTTGAAATGCATTCCTATTTCTTGCATGGGACCTAAGCATGCACCCAAGGACACATATTTGATTTTTCAACCAATTTATATGCACTGGAGCATGTGCGTGTAGTTCAAATTTGAATTATGCACATAAATGCATTGAAAACTCAGTTAATGCATAAAAATGTCCAAACGAACCCCAAAAAATCACAAAAATTCACACAACACTCCTGTTGCTCTATGTTGACACGAGAAAAATATTTGAAAACAATAAGAGGCAATGGATATCGTTTCGTCCCCAAAGGTGGGACATTCCCTTCCGAAAACCATCACGCTTGTTGTGAGAAGCTCCAATTTGTGAGAAGCATATACCCAAACCTGCCCTAAATGGGACAAAAATTGTACCACGACATGTTGATGCCGCTCCAT
This sequence comes from Triticum aestivum, assembly GCF_018294505.1. NCBI lineage: Eukaryota > Viridiplantae > Streptophyta > Magnoliopsida > Poales > Poaceae > Triticum > Triticum aestivum. The sequence goes on along the minus strand of NC_057806.1, from coordinate 256,251,909 downwards.
GATAGCATGCCAAGTTTCATGAATTTCAGACGAGTTTTGGATTTACTAGAATTTAAAAACCAGGCATCTCAATGATTTGCCAGCAATCAACGGTGCCCTGGTGTTTGAAATTCATTCTCACTTCTTGCATGGGACCTAAGCATGCACCCAAGGACACATATTAGATTTTTCAACCAATTTATATGCACTGGAGCATGTGCATGTAGTTCAAATTTGAATTATGCATATAGATGCATTGAAAACTCAGTTAATGCATAAAAATGTCCAAATGAACCCTGAAAAATCACAAAAATTCACACAACACTCATGTTGTTCTATGTTGACAAGAGAAAGAAATTGTAAGCAATAAGAGGCAATGGATATGGTTTCGTACACAAAGGTGGGACGTTCCCTACCGAAAACCATCATGCTTGTTGTGAGAAGCATATACCCAAACCTGCCCCAAATGGGACAAAATTTCTACCACGACATGTTGATGCCGCTCCACGATAGCATGCCAAGTTTGATGAATTTCAAACGAGTTTCGGATTTACTAGAATTTAAAAACCAGGCATCTCAATGTTTTGACGGCAATCAACGGTGCCTTGGTGTTTGAAATCCATTCCCATTTCTTGCATGGGACCTAAGCATGCACCCAAGGACACATATTTGATTTTCAACCATTTTATATGCACTGGAGCATGTGCATGTAGTTCAAATTTAATTATGCACATAAATGCATTGAAAACTCAGTTAATGCATAAAAATGTCCAAAGGAACCCCAAAAAATCACAAAAATTCATACAACACTCCTGTTGTTCTATGTTGACATGAGAAAAAAAATTGGAAGCAATAAGAGGCAATGGATATTGTTTCGTCCCCAAAGGTGGGACGTTCCCTACCGAAAACCATCATGCTTGTTCTAAGAAGCTCCGGTTTGTGAGAAGCATATACCCAAACCTGCCCCAAATGGGACAAAAATTTTACCACGGCATGTTGATGCCGCTCCATGATTGCATGCCAAGTTTCATGAATTTCAGACGAGTTTTGGATTTACTAGAATTTAAAGGCATCTCAATGTTTTTCCGGCAATCAACCGTGCCCCGGTGTTTGAAATTCATTCCCATTTCTTGCATGGGACCTAAGCATGCACCCAAGGACACAAATTTGATTTTTCAACCAATTTATATGCACTAGACCATGTGCATGTAGTTCAAATTTGTATTATGTACATAAAATGCATTGAAAACTCAGTTAATGCATAAAAATGTCCAAACAAACCCCGAAAAACCACAAAAATTCAGACAACACTCCTGTTGTTCTATGTTGACATGAGAAAAAAATTGAAAGCAATAAGAAGCAATGGATATCGTTTCGTCCCCAAAGGTGGGACGTTCCCTACCGAAAACCATCATGCTTGTTGTGAGAAGCTCCGGTTTGTGAGAAGCATATACCCAAACCTGCCCCAAATGGTACAAAAATTTTACCACGACATGTTGATACCGTTCCATGATAGCATGCCAAGTTTCATGAATTTCAGACGAGTTTTTGATTTACTATAATTTAAAAACCAAGCATCTCAATATTTTGCCGGCTATCAACGGTGCCCTAGTGTTTGAAATTCATTCCCATTTCTTGCATGGGACCTAAGCATGCACCCAAGGACACATATTTGATTTTTCAACCAATTTATATGCACTGGAGCATGTGCATGGTGTTCAAATTTGAATTGTTCGCCTGAAATGGCTAGAAAACCAATTTAATGTATAAAATGTTCAAACGAACCCTGAATAATTCCAATTCTTTTACGACACACATATAGTTGCATGTTCACTCCAGATAAAAAGTCTAGCAATTCAAACACCGTCCATTGCCACTGTGACCCCATTATGTAATTAAAATCAAGATGAAAAATCAAGTAGATTGCACATAGTTTATTATCAGCAACCGTGTGAGATGTAGTACAAAATATCTTGGAGCACCGTCGGTGTATAGTACGCCTATGGCTTACGTGAGAAGGTGTGTCGGCTACAGTCCACAGCCGGCGTCTCAAGCACACTAGCTCTCTCCCCAAATATCATTTCACTGTTCAATCATCGTCGATGAAAGATGGGCACGTGGACCAGTGTCGTGAGGGAAACTACGGTGGCCCACTCCGGTGAGAGCGCGGCTGCAACTGCCATGCGCGTGCTAACAAGGTGCATGAGCGCGGCCGCAATTTGCGACCGGGCGGCAAAGGCAGCCCAAACGGTCGCTGTTGCTTCTCAGGTGGCGGCAGCAACATCTACCTCGGGGATAGCAACTGGCGAGAGCGGCACAGCAGCTGTCCGTTCCGCAGCGGCGGCCTTAGCCCTGATGGAGGCCGCCACGACCATGTCGAGGCCGCCCATGCCCAACTCATGGCGGTCACCGCACAAATCGAACAAAGCTTATCCGACAACGGTCAGCAACCCACGGCCGAAGAGCTGGCAATCACCGAGAGCGTTCGAGCAGACGTCCGTTCCTCCGCCACATACCTTGCGATGACTGAGCCCATCCAAGCCCAGATCACGTCCACCCATGCCCAGCTCGTGGCGGCCTTTTCCAAAGAGATGGCGGACATGGATGGCGAGATGCTTGCCGAGTATGGTGCGATGGATGCCATGGAGCCCCTTCCCGAGGAGACCATCAGGCGCGAGCTGGACATGGAGGCGGCGGCGGAGATCGACGAGCACCAGCCATAGTAGTACTCTTCATTTTGATAAATTAAGAGCGCCGGTCTTTAATTTGTGAGAGTAATGTTTAGGTCAGGTAGCTCTGTTTAATTGCTGAAGTTGCTCGATTAAGAAGTGTGGGTGTGCTGTAGTCTCCAATGTGTACCCAAATTATGCAATGACGTGGATGACCACTGTAACCATGGAAATTCGAACCAAAACTTTTGACGTTCAAACTCATCACACATGGGTTAAGCTATTTGAATCGTTTGTGTTGTCCACATATCGTACACAGTTCTGAATAAGAGACTGTGTCTGATGACACTTTGAGCGCTAGTTTTTTGGCTGAAGCGATTCCAAATTTTTGGCTTCTGCGGAAATATCTACCTCCCTGCCCCCGTTATCAAAAGCCACATTTCCTCTCTTTCCGCCTTCCTTTCTAAGTTGAAACCTTCACTCCTTGCTTGCAGCGCCGCCGCCTCCTTGCCGGCGAACCTCCTTCACGCTGCTCGGCCTCCTCTATCCAGGCAGGTAATCCACACCTGACCCCATCCTCCTCCTCCTTCCATATCCCACATGCCTCGACCGCCGGCACGAGCGCGACACCTTCCACCCAAATCACCGACCCCTCCACCAAAAAAGTGCCGGTCTAAGCCATGGTGCACGCAGTATAGCCAGGACCTCAAGGAGCATTTGGCAGCGGAGAAGCAAATCGCGGCCGCACGCGCGGATGAGGTCGCGATGGCTGCCATTCGTGCCGACTACCAGATCTTGAAGGAGCACCTTGCCAATTGCTAGTTGTGCCGGTTAAGCATGCTCGTTTTACCCGTTGCGTGTGCTGCTCCTGCCTTTCCTTCACCAATTCTAGTGAATTGTGCTATCTAATTTCACCATGTAATCTGTTGCTCTAGTGTATATTTTCTATATGCCGTGTAGTGTGGTGCTCACTTATTAACTATTTTGTTAATTAGTTGTCGTCTTCAGTTAACAGTTTGGTTCAATTCTGCAAATGTGATGTTCAATTCTTCAGGCTGCAATTTTGTATTGTCTTCCATGTGAGAAATAAATCGAATTTATCTTTACAAAATTGTGGGTGCATTCTGTTATTGTATACTATGTGAGGAATAAATTGAATTTGGCTGTAGTAAATACATGAGAAACAAATACAATTGCTACAATTGATTGTAGTTAACTGTTTGGTTAACTCTCTGATCTTCTATTAGGAGTATGTTATATTGTGCAATGTGGTGCTCAGTTAATGTTTGGTTCATTTGTTGTGGTGTTTAGTTAACTGCTTGGTTCAATTCTGCAATGCGATGTCCGATTGTCGTGGGTAGAATTTTGTATTGTTGTGCATGTGAGGAATAAATCGAATTTGGCTGCACTTAATACATGAGAAACATATACAAGTGGTATATTTCCATGTTCTCAATCATGCTTGGTTTGGGTAAATGGGTTTTCCATGTGGCTTCAATTAATCTGATGAATCTGCAATGGGCTTATTTTTCATCAACATATTTTACTGATAGCATGCGAACACTTACTTAACCTGATGACTAACTACCTTATATGTGTTGCAGGGAAACAATGGGAAGCACTGAGGTTTACAATTGAGGTTAGAGCCTCTCCAGCCGCGGCCCCAATAGGCCCTCCCCAAGCGTTTTTGCCGCGCCGGCGCCCAAAATTCGGCCCAGTCGCGCCCCCAGGAACTTGTTTTTCGCCGGCTTGGACCGAAATCGGCACCGGCAGGCCCAGGACGAACCCGACGCGCTGGGGGCGCTCGGGGGCATTGGGGCGAGGGGTTTTTGGCGCGAAAACTCGACGGGCCCGCCGAGTCAGCGACACACACCTCGTCTTCCCCAAAACGCCTCGGTTTCCTGCGGGGAATAAATGGCAAGGCTGTCGCCGGTCAGCCTTGCCATTGATTCCTCATCACGGGCGGCGCCTCCCCTTCTGCCACGCATTGACACGACCTGGGGCTATATAAACAGAGGCTTCCCTCACCGCTGGCCAGACGAGCCGCCATCCCTCCCTTCCGCCGCCGAGCTCTGTCGCTCTCCCCTTCCCTTCCCTTCCCTTCCCCTTCTCTCTCCATGGACGAATGGTTCCGTGGCGACGCCGCGGCAGCAAACGGCTTCGGCCGCCACACACTCCAGGAGTGCGAGTCGTGGCTTCTCTTCGAGGCGAACATCCCGACATCGCCGGACATGCGCGCCGGGCCGACAGGGTGGAAGCTCAGCAAAGGCGGCATCCCCATCCCCCTGTGCCCGACGTCGAATTTTAGTCGAAGTTTGCCGAATTCGGATTTTTTAAAATAAAAAAATGCGTCTGGGGCGACCCTGGGGCGAGCGGCTGGGATCCCGCTCGCCCCCGTGCCGATTTTAGCGCCGGCTCGCCCCAGGGGGCGCGTAAAATCGCCTCCTGGGGGGCCAACGTCTGGAGATGCTCTTAGCACGTGCATGGTCCATTGTCTAATAGCACATTATTGTGCAATTGCAGGAACCATTCTAATATTTTGGTTTTTAACAATTTGTTCTTGCGCATATAGGTCCTGCTGTCAGAGGTTTTGACCCACTGTTTGACCCTTTTTGTATATGGGGAAATGAGTTGTCCATGAATATCAATCAAATCAAGAAACTCAGAAAGATTGTTAGGATAAAGAAATTAGCGACAAAAAACAACAAGATCTTTGTCTGCACAATGAAGAAGACATCAGTTCACTACAAGATGGTACTAACTATTATACCTTGCCTTTTTTTATTCCTTTGCCCCATTTCCAATATAGGGAAGATATTTACGCACATCCTTGTTTTCAGGCCTTTCCAAAGCAGTTCACTAATAATTACCTCTCAAACCACCTCTATGGTCAAGAGGCGAGGAAGGTTTTCATACAACACCCACGGTTCAATATTGAAGTGTTCCTGAAGAGGACAAAGGACGGACGGTCAATCATCCACAGGCACTGGCCTAAAGTTGCAAAGACCTTCAACATGAATGAAGGCTCAATATTCGCCTTCCACTTCAGCAGTTTTCCAGATGAGATGCATCTGTCTATATACCTTCTATGATGCTAATTTCGAAAGGTTCTACATGTTGCATGTGGAACTTGCTGCTGGTGCAGTTGTGTAATGGGGTAGCTGAGTGCTGAAGCTATATCATGTTGTACTCTGATGTATTTCAATTATGAAATTCTGCTTCCTTAATATGGAAATGAAAACTATTGTGTGCTTAATATGAAATAGCAATTAGATTAATAAATGTATTATGAATAATCGGATAATTAGCCTGCTAATGGAGAATTAGCCTGCTAATTGTGTTATGCTATTGCAAACGGTTGTTGAAAAAATACTGTGGGCGATGACCTCAGGCAACGCACACAGTTTCTAGGAATAGACCCTGTTGGATCAATGAACAATCACACACGACTTTCTCTTGAAAACTGTTTGTGTTAGGCTACCTTGCGCAAACGTTTACCACATAAAAACTGTGTGTGATGAAAAGCCTTTGCCACACAGTTTCTTCTACGGACCATGTGTGATACATTCAATAACGCAAACGATTAAAGGGAAAATTTGTGTGTGATGTACCTGTGAATGGAAACGTTTTCCTTGGAGCGACTCTGTGGGATGTGCATACGAACGGAAACGTTTCGCGGGGACTGACTATGTGGGATGTACTTGCGACTGGAAACAATTTCACCATATAATTGTATTTTTTAGCTCTATTGTACGTATTTCCGTATTTGAGTGCTCGCTGGTCGCACACGACCTCATTTTGCCGAACGTGTGTGCCAGGAGGGCATATCCCCGACGGTTTCTGGGTTGTGTGGGAAGGACCTCCTTATCGCCCACACTCACTTGGCGACGGTTCCAAATGCCGTCGCGAAAAGGGGTTAAAAACCATTTGTTCGGACCGATGTGTACCAGTGCAACAAGCAAAAGAAGAATGAGAAATCTTTTTGGGTTTTCTTTAATACTACTACTAAATGAACATGGAAAGGAAACTAAACAGAAGCTACAACTATTTTTTTGGATTTTCTCAAAGTTTTTCAAACACACAAGAAGAAAGCGGGAAAAAGAAATTAAACTAGCATGGATAATACAATGAAAAAGTATGAACACCGTCAACTGGAATGAGTGTGTGAACATGAATGTAATGTCGGTGAGAAATACATACTCCCCCAAGCTTAGGCTTTTGGCCTAAGTTGGTCTAAGACCATGGATCAAAGTAGCCCTCTTCGGTGTACCGAGGAGGATCCTGGGGATTCAACTGGTTAGCGAGCTCCTATGGCTCCCACTGGTAAACAGACTCCTGATACGGCTTAGGTGATGGTTCTGGCTCGTGAACTGGGGATCGCGTCCGCTCCCAGTATGCATAAATGTCCTTGGGCATGATGAGGTACATGCCTAAATGAATATTAAACAAAGAAGGTGCAGGCAAGGTAATAATCTGATAAGTCTTGTCGATAAATACTAGGTTATATATGAGTCTCTTTTCCTTATCATTACAAATAAAAATCATGTAAGACCATACTATTATAGTCTAGGTAAATAGTGGGTAGTATCATCTCCTCCTTCTCATCGTGCCTAATAGGTATCTCAAAGCATTTAGCGAGGTGTGAGGCATAGATACCGCCAAAGATGGGACCCTTCGAACGGTTTAAACTCAACCGTCGAGCAACCATAGCACTAAGACCTCCACTCTCCCCACGACTAATTAAACATCTCCCCGCAAATAATGAGTAGTAGCGCAAAACAGGAAAATGTAAACTAGCCACTCTCGCTTCTGACACCTTTCTCCTTTCCCCAACGGTAACTTCAACAATAAAAATCTTCCACGTCTCTAGGACGTGGCGCATCGATGCTACCCTCATAAGGTAATTTGCAAACCTCACAAAAGTCATAAAGCGTCATCTCCTTATGCTCATCATATAAATAAAATTCTACCGTGGGTGGTGATCTCTTAGCATGAAAGTGAAAATTTTGCACGAAAGTATTAGTGAGTAGGAGGTACGGATCACCCTTATCATGGAGAAAGTCAGTGATGCCTGCATTCTCAGTCAAATAATAGAAATCATCATAAATTCGGGCCGCCCCCAAGAATGCATCACATGGCCGAACCTCCATGATGCGAGAAAGGTTATACTTGGGCTTCTTCTTCTCCTGATTTTCTTTTTCCTTTGAACCCCGGCTTGAGGAGCCTCTCGACAATCTCCTCATATTTTGTTTCTCTCAATGGGGATATGCATGTCCCCAACAATAAGAATATCATTTTTCTTTTTGACAGTAGGAATAGGGAATTCAAAACCTCCAATAGTAATAGTTGAAAATTTTCCAATAGAATTGATACTATGAACATGAGGTTGTTTCTTCGGAAAGTGTACCGTATGCACATTACCATTAACATGAAAAGTGACATTGCCTTTATTGCAATCAATAATAGCCCCTGCAGTATTCAAAAAGGGTCTACCAAGGATGATCGACATACTGTCGTCCTCGGGAATACCAAGAATAACAAAGTCCGTTAAGATAGTAATGTTTGCAACCAAAACAGGCTCATCCTCACAAATACCGATGGGTATAGCAGTTGATTTATCAGCCATTTGCAAATATATTTCAATAGGTGTCAACTTATTCAGTCCAAGTCTATGATATAAAGAGAGAGACATAACACTAACACCGGCCCCAAGATCACATCAATCAGTTTTAACATAGTTTCTTTGAATGGAGCATGGTATAGTTGGTACTCCTGGATCTCCTAGTTTCTTTGATATTCCACCCTTAAAAGTATAACTAGCAAGCATGGTGGAAATCTCAGTTTCTGATATCTTTCTTTTATTTGTACGAATATCTTTCATATACATAGCATAAGGAGGCATTTTAAGCATATCAGTCAAACGCATACGCAAAAAGATAGGTCTAATCATTTCAGCAAAGCGCTCAAAATCCTCATCATCCTTTTTCTTGGATGGTTTAGGAGGAAAGGGCATGGGTTTCTGAACCCATGGTTCTCTTTCTTTACCATGTTTCCTAGCAACAAAGTCTCTCTTATCATAATGTTGATTCTTTGATTGTGGGTTATCAAGATCAACAACAGGTTCTATCTCCACATCATTATCATTACTAGGTTGAGCATCATCATGAACATCATCATTAAAATTATCACTAGGTTCATGTTCATCACTAGATTGTGTCTCAGCATCAGAAATAGAAATATTATTGGGATTCTCAGGTGTGTCTATAACAGGTTCACTAGAAGCATGCAAAGTCCTATCAGTTTTCTTCTTCTTTTTATTACTAGGACTAGGTGCATCAGTATTAATGCTATGAGAATCTTGCTCAGTTCTCTTAGGATGTCCCTCAGGATACATGGGTTCCTGGGTCATTTTACCACCTCTAGTCATAACCCTAACAACATTATCATTGTTCTTACTATTCAACTCATTGAGCAAGTCATCCTGTGCCTTAAGTACTTGTTTTACTTGAGTTCTAATCATGGATGCATGTTTACTAATAAGCTTAAGATCATTAACTGTTGTACTCATATAATCACCCAAGGAGTCAAGCATGTGAGCATTACATTTCAATTGTCTACTAACATAAGCATTTAAGTTTTCTTGTTTAACAATAAAATTATCAAACTCATCTAAGCATTGACTAGCAGCCTTATTATGAGGAATATCACCTTCATAAAATCTATAAAGGGAGTTTACCTCTACTACCTGTGTCAGAATATTAAGACCATGTATTTCTTCAATAAGCGGTAAATTCTTAACATTTTCAGCTTTAATACCTTTTTCTTTCATATATTTCTTTGCCTCTTGGATATCTTTAGGACTGAGAAATAGAATACCTCTTTTCTTCGGAGTTGGCTTAGGAGGTTATTCATGAAGTATACAATCATTATCATTGCTCAATATATTATTCAATAGTTTTCAGCTTTCTCAATAGTTCTTTCCCTGAAAACACAACCAACACAACTATCTAGGTGGTCCCTAGAAGCATTGGTTAGTCCATTGTAAAAGATATCAAGTATTTCATTTTTCTTGAGAGGATGATCACGCAAAGCATTAAGTAATTGGAGAAGCTTCCCCCAAGCTTGTGGGAGACTCTCTTCTTCAAGTTGCACAAAGTTAAATATTTCATGTAAAGCAGCTTGTTTCTTATGAGAAGGAAAATATCTTTCAAAGAAGTAATATATCATATCTTGGGGACTACGCATACAACCAGGAGCAAGATAATTAAACAATATCTTAGCATCACCCCTTAATGAGAAAGGAAACAACTTAAGAATATAGTAATAGCGAATTTTTCCCCATGAGCGAATAGGGTGGCTATATCATTCAACTTAGTAAGAGGTGCCACAATAGTTTCAGATTCATAACCATTGAAAGGATCAGATTCAACCAAAGTAATTAACTCAGGATCGACGGAGAATTCATAATACTTATCAGTAACAAAGATAGGTGAAGTAGCAAACTTAGGATCATACTACATTCTAGCATTCAAAGACTTTTCTTTCAGATTAACTAACAGTTTCTTAAGATCATCTCTATCATTACAAGAAAATAAGTCTCTAGCAGTTTCTTCATCCATAATATAACCCTTAGGTACAATAGGCAATTCATATCTAGGGGTAGAATCATAATCTTAAGTTATAGTAATTTCATTTTCTCTAACCCTAGCAAGTTGTTCATCAAGAAATTCACCTAATGACACAGTATTATCCAGCAAAGAAGTAGTATCATCATAAGCATCATGCATAGTAGAAGAGGCGTCATCAATACCATGCGACATATCAGAATCAATAGTAGGTGTAGGTGTCACGAGCTTACTCAAAACAGAAGGTGAATCGAGTGCAGAGCTAGATGGCAGTTCCTTACCTCCCCTCGTAGTAGGGGGATAGATCTTGGTTTTGTTGTCTTTCAGATTCCTCATAGTGACCAACAGATATAAATCCCAAGTGACTCAAAGAATAAAGCTATGCTCCCTAGCAACACCGCCTGATAGAGGCTAAGGTGTCCCGATGTTTCGATGAGATGGTGGCTATCATTTTCTGTGGGAGTCGACCTTGACGATCCGACTACGAACGTGCGAGACGTCGCGCCTTAGCAATCGCTAAACCAACTTCCGAGGGTTATTGACCACGTCGGAGCACGATCAACCTGACCACGAGGGTCTGTTTCCTGTGAGCAAACGAAGAACAAGCAAGAAACTGAGATTGCAATCGGGATATTGCGAATATAAGATGAAAGCTTTATTGATCAAGGTGGGGTTCTGTGACGTCTTGGTCTGGTCGTTGGACACAAACGAAGTACGCGAAGTTGCAGCTATGGCGAACCTTTAATCTAAACAAAACCTAAAGTCTAAACGATGCCCTAAGGGCTGTATATATGGAGGAAGAGGGGGGAATTTCGTGGCCCTTGAGGGTGGGGTCCGAAACCAACCCTAACTCTTGTTTCCCCACACATACGGACTCTAAAAATAGCCTATACTTAAGTATTTCGAAATTACATGGGCCTGGCCCATTAATAAGGTGACGCAGCACCTAGAATAGCCTATGGACGAATATTATGAAGTGGCATCTTGTATATTTCGTCCAAGGCTTCATGCACTCCATATGGCGGCTTCAAAGTCCTGAAATCATCACTTGTAACTCCGTTCTTGATCCCCTTGCACATGCCATCAACTCCATGCGTGTTCTTGCTCCAATGTTCATCCTTCTCCAAGCTAGGCCCTTCATTGGTAAGCAAAACAAATGTATCCAATTTAGGCAGCATCATAATCTCATGAACATTAGAATCATTACCAAGAAACGAAAGTACCTGGTAATTTAATTGGCGTGCGCGAGCTCTAGTAATTGGTCCAGTATATGTAACAGTAGGGGCTGTGGGTGTAACAATGGTATTTATGTCCTCATCATCCTCCCCTTCTTGAAATGAAGTCATCCTCGACGGAAGCGCATCTTCCTCACCCAAATAAGGCTTCAAATCTGCAATGTTAAAAGTGGGACTAACCCCAAAATCTACAGGTAGCTCAAGTTTATATGCATTATCATTTATTTTCTCTAACACCTTAAAAGGACCATCAGCACGTGGCATTAGCTTTGATTTGCGCAGATTAGGAAATCTGTATTTACGCAAATGTAACCAAACAAGATCTCCAGGCGCAAACACAACATGTTTTCTACCCTTATCTCCAGCAAGTTTATATTTAGCATTCATACGCTCAATGTTTTCCTTAGTTAACTCATGCATTTTTAAAATCAATTCAGAACGTTCTTTAGCATCAAAATTAACCTTCTCTGAAGATGGAAGAGGCAACAAATCAATAGGTGCACGAGGTAGGAAACCATACACAATTTCAAAAGGGCACATCTTAGTAGTAGAATGCAATGAACGATTATAAGCAAATTCAATATGAGGCAAGCATTCTTCCCACATTTTCTTGTTATTCTTCAAAACAGCCCTAAGCATAGTAGACAATGTTCTATTGACTACTTCAGTTTGTCCATCAGTTTGGGGGTGACAAGTAGTACTAAAAAGCAGCTTAGTCCCCAACTTAGCCCATAAACATCTCCAAAAGTGGCTAAGAAATTTAGTATCATGATCTAAAACAATAGTATTTGGCACACCATGTAATCGAATAATTTCACGAAAGAACAAATCAGCAACATTAACATCATCATCGCTTTTATGACATGGTATAAAGTGTGCCATTTTCGAGAACCTATCCACGACAACAAATATGCTATCCCTCCCCTTCTTTGTTCGAGGTAAACCTAAAACAAAGTCCATAGATATATCCTCCCAAGGAACACTAGGTACAGACAAAGGCATATATAAACCATGAGGATTGAGTCGTGACTTAGCTCTTTGACATGTAGTGCAGCGAGCAACAAAACTCTCAACATCCCGTCTCATCTTTGGCCAAAAGAAATGTGTAGCAAGTATATCCTCCGTCTTCTTGATGCCAAAGTGTCCCATTAATCCTCCTCCATGCGCCTCCTGCAACAACAAAAGACGAACGGAGCTAGCTGGAATGCATAGCTTGTTAGCACGAAACACAAATCCATCGTTAAGAACGAACTTGTTCCAAGTTCTCCCTTCCTTACAATTCTGCAATACATCTTTAAATTCAGCATCATGAACATATTGATCTTTGATGGTCTCCAAACCAAATATTTTAAAGTCAAGTTGTGAAAGCATAGTATAACGACGAGACAAGGCATCAGCAATAACATTTTCTTTACCCTTCTTGTGTTTAATGAATTCAACCCATTTAGCATGTCTATGGTTCAGTTTTGCTTGACTTTTAATGTATTTCAAAGATTCATGATCAGAATGTATAACAAATTCCTTGGGCCATAAACAATGTTGCCATGTTTCTAAGGTCCGAACAAGAGCATATAATTCTTTATCATAAGTAGAATAGTTCAGACTAGGCCCACTCAATTTTTCAGAAAAGTATGCAACATGTTTTCCATCTTGTAATAACACACCTCCTAATCCAATTCCACTAGCATCACATTCAAGCTCAAAAGTCTTATTGAAATTAGGAAGTTGGAGTAAAGGAGCATGTGTCAACTTATCTTTCAATACCGCGAAGGCTTCTTCCTGTGCGGTACCCCAAACAAAAGGCACATCCTTCTTTGTAAGCTCGTTGAGAGGTGCAGCAATGGTGCTGAAATCTCTCACAAAACGCCTATAGAAACCAGCGAGGCCAAGGAAACTCCTCACTTGTGTGACCGTTTTGGGCTGCGGCCAACTCTCAATAGCTTCAATCTTGGCTTTATCAACTTCAATTCCCTGTGGAGTAAGAACATAGCCAAGAAAAGATACTCGGTCGGTGCAAAAGGTGCACTTTCCAAGGTTTCCAAACAAACGTGCATCATGTAGAGCAATAAAAACAGCACGTAAATGTTCCAAATGTTCCTCCAAAGATTTGCTATAAATCAATATGTCATCAAAGTAAACTACCACAAATCGTCGAATGAAAGCACGTAAAACTTCGTTCATTAACCTCATGAAAGTACTAGGTGCATTAGTTAACCCAAAAGGCATGACTAACCAGTCATATAATCCAAACTTAGTTTTAAATGCTGTTTTCCATTCATCACCCAATTTCATATGAATTTGATGGTATCCACTACGCAAATCAACTTTGGAGAATATTGTAGAGCCACTCAATTCATCAAGCATATCATCTAGCCTAGGAATAGGATGACGATAACGAATAGTAATATTATTAATGCCTCTACAATCAACACACATACGCGACGTACCATCCTTTTTCGGCACTAAAATGATAGGAACATCACAAGGACTAAGGGATTCGCGTATATAACCTTTGTCGAGAAGTTCTTGTACTTGACGCATAATCTCCTTCGTCTCCTCTGGATTGGTACGGTATGGTGCACGGTTGGGTAGCGAAGCACCGGGAATTAAGTCAATTTGATGCTCAATCCCTCGAATAGGTGGTAATCCCGGTGGCACGTCTTGTGGAAAGACGTCAGCGAACTCCTGCAAAATGTTAGTGACAGCAGGGGGCAAAGAGGAAGGCACGTCCTCGAATGAAAATAATACCTCTTTGCACACAAAAGCATAGCAAACAGATTTGCTAAAACCTAGCTCATCAATATCAGATTTGGTGGCAAGTAAACATGCATTTTTCAATTTAATTTCAGAAACAACAGTAGATGGTTTATTATTAGGCTTCATTTGGTGCTCAAATTCTTTTGCCACAATCCGATTTTCACTCTTATTTGTCTCCTGTTTTGCTCTATTAGCTCTATTAATATCATCTTTCAAAATGGAATCAGGAGTCATAGGAAGCAAAGTAATATTTTTATCGTTATGAACAAGAGTATACTGATTGTTTCTACCATGGTGTACAGAATTTTTATCAAATTGCCATGGTCTACCAAGTAATAAGGAACATGCTTGCATAGGTACCACATCACAATCAACATAATCAGCATATGTAGAGATACTAAAATGCACACGAACAGTATGTGTTACCTTAACCTTGCCGCTGTTGTTGAACCATTGGATGTAGTAAGGATGTGGATGTGGTCTTGTGGTGAGAGATAGCTTCTCCACCATCTCCATGCTAGCCAAGTTATTGCAGCTCCCTCCATCTATGATCACGCGAACAGAACGTTCCTTCACAACTCCCTTTGTATGGAACAAATTATGCCTCTGATTTTGCTCAGCTTGTGTAACCTGCACAGTCAAAACACGTTGAGCAACTAAACATTCATACCTGTCAGCATCTTCAGGAGCCATGTATTGCGTCTCATGATCAGAATCGTCTCCACCGTGTTCTTCACATGTAATAAGAGTCAAAGTCTCCTCATCATAGTCACTAGCGGACTCATACCCACCATCCTCAGTAACAATCATCACACGCTTAGATGGGTATTCTCTCGCATAATTGATGAGGACATCAATACCATTGTTACACCCACAGCCCCTACTGCTACATATACGGGACCAATTACTAGAGCTCGCGCACGCCAATTAAATTATCAGGTACTTCCGTTTCTTGGTAATGATTCTAATGTTCATGAGAATATGATGCTGCCTAAATTGGATACATTTGTTTTGCTTACAAATGAAGGGCCTAGCTTGGAGAAGGATGAACATTGGAGCAAGAACAAGCATGGAGATGATGCCATGCGCAAGGGGAACAAGAACAGAGTTACAAGTGATGATTTCAGGACTTTGAAGCCACCATAATGGGTGCATGAAGCCTTGGACGAAATATGCAAGATGCCACTTCATAAATTTGGTCCCGAGGCTATTATAGGTGCTGCGTCACCTTTTTATTGGGCCAGGCCCATGTAATTTCGAAATACATAAGTATAGGCTATTTTTAGAGTCCGTATGTGTGGGGAAACAAGAGATAGGGTTGATTTCGGACCCCTCCACCAAGGGCCACGAAATTCCCCTCTTCCTCCATATATACAGCCCTTAGGGCACCGTTTAGATTTTGGGTTTTGTTTAGATTAAAGTTCGCCATGGCTGCAACTTCGCGTACTTCGTTTGTGTTCAACGACCAGACAAAGGCGTCACAGAACCCCACCTTGATCAATAAAGCTTTCATCTTATATTCGCAATATCCAGATTGCAATCTCAGTTTCTTGCTAGTTCTTCGTTTGCTTGCAGGAAACAGACCCTCGTGGTCAGGTTGATCGTGCTCCGGCGTGGTCAATAACCTCTCGGAGTTGGTTTAGCGATTGCTAAGGCGCGACGTCCTCGCACGTTCGTAGTCGGATCGTCAAAGTCGACTGCCACCAAAGCGATATCCATCATCTCATCGAAAGACGGGACACCTTTGCCTCTATCAAGTGGTATCAGATTTCCAGGTTGCTCGATGACATTTTAGAGTTTTTCGTAGTTTAGATCGAGTCTGTTCTTCATACCTATAGTCCACGAAAAAGCCAAAAAAAAATTAGGGTTAGTTCATCCCATCCGAGCCAATCTGAGCCTTGCATAATCTTTTCTGTATTTGCTTTGTTGAATTTGCGGTTGCATCATCGTGTCTAGTTGCTGGTCTTAGCGTCTAGTCTTTTAGAGTTTCGAGTTCTGTTCACAGGTTGTCACGTCGCCGCTGGCATATATCACCACCGCATCATCATCGTCGCTGTTGCCATATACCACCACCACATATTCACCGCCAATCCGAATCCATATACGCCACCACATATCCGCCGCCATCACGCCAATCCGAGTTCACTTGCAACATATATCCGCCACCTGTCCGTGTTCCACCAGATTCATCTCCGCCACCAGTCCAAGTTCCACCAGATTCATCTCCGCCACCAGTCCTAGTCCGAGTCTAGTAATTGTTGCATTATTGTCAATTTCCAGATCACGCGATACTCCGAGTCGTGACAGAGAAGGACTCCCCAACTTCCGAGCCATCCGCAGAAGAAAAATAGTTCCAATTTAAAAAAAAAACTAAGTCTGGAAAATTCTGGCTAGGCAGTTTTTAGACCATTTGTAGACTTTTTCAAAAAAAAATTGTTGCGGAGCAAAAAAAAAGAGGAAAAAAAGTGCAAAAAAAAGAGAAAAAAAATTCAGAGTGTGCTCCTCCCTTGTTTACGTGCCGCGCCGTGATTTTGTTGGTGTTCTAGGCTCGCGTCTCTAGCACAGTCTAGCCTAGGACCAGCACAGTACCGTCGTTGAGCGTTTATTCAACTTTGCATCTCTGAATTGATTATTGCTGACCCTTTTTGCTACCATATTATAAGCCTTCCCAGCTCCACATACATCTACGTCGTGCGTTTGACTCTCCCTGGTAATCGCTCTATCCAAGCTTTGAGAGTTTTGACTACAACGATTGCCGATCACTGCCTGTTGCTGGGTAAGAACTGGTAAGAATTTGAGTTTTGCTTGACGGATTTGTGACACCCACCACCACCACTTGTTAGTAGTCTGTAGGATCATATTCTTGTGTGTTTCTATTGCTGCTAACCATGCCAAGATCACAAGCCGACGAGATTGACTGGGAGAATTTATCGAACAAGGAGCTTCATGATAAGTTTCAGCAAATGATGACTGCACAGGTGCAAGATGTGCTGAACAATTTTGAAGAGGCCATGGAGAAGATCACTGGCCTTGAGAAGACGTTCGAAACAAAGCTCGATAACAAGTTTAATGAATTGCTCGCTTGTCTTCCACCACCACCACCCGCTGCACCTAACGCACATCTCCAACAACAACAACGACGACTACCTCCACATCGCGAAACAGACCTTCGCCGAGCGAGTCCTGTTCCTCTTGCGTTTGGCCAAACTGTTGGTGCTGCTGTTGATACTTCTGTGGCTCCTGCTGCTGATGCAGAGGAGGATGATTATGTGGGAGATTATGAGGATGAGGTTGATCAAAATCAGCACTACGTGCAGCCACCAGCACCACCACCAGCAGGTCGACCTCAGGTATATATTCGTAATGGTAGGCCTGCACCACCACCTCAGGTACGAGATGATGTCCATATTCCTAAACTGAAATTGAATATTCCACCATTTGAGGGTAGATATGTTCCTGATATATATCTTACTTGGGAGTTAGAAACTGAACAATGATTTACATGTTTACAATATCCTGAGGAGAGACGAGTTGCTGCTGCTGTTTGTGCTTTCACTAGTTTTGCATGTGTATGGTGGTCTGAACATTGTAGATTATATCCTATTCCAACTACTTGGGCTGCTTTGAAAACTGCTATGCGTACTCGTTGGGTTCCACCATATTATCAACGTGAATTGCTTCAAAAATTACAGCGTTTAAGACAAGGGAAAAATTCTGTAGAAGAATATTATCAGGAATTACAAACTGGCATGATTAGATGTGGTATTGTTGAGGAGAATGAAGCTATGCTTGCACGTTTTCTGGGTGGATTAAATAGAGAGATTCAGACCATTCTAGACTATAAGGAGTATACTAATATCACTCGTTTATTCCATCTTGCTTGTAAAGCTGAATGTGAAGTGCAGGATCGACAAGCATTGGGGCGAACTAACTTTTCTGCAGGCCGACCTTCATCATGGACACCATGTGCATCTTCTACTTCAACTGCACCAGCACCTCCATCCGGTGCCACCTCCAGCCGTGATACAAGAAAACAGGCACAACCACCATTATCTGCCAAGAGCGCACCCGCGGGGCCTGCACGGCGTTCTTCTTCTTCCATGGCATCAACAGGGCACACAAGTGATATTATTTGTCGTCGTTGTAAGGGAGGAGATCATTATGCGAGAGAATGCAAATCTCCGAGTGTGATGATTGCTACCGCGGATGGTGGATATGAGTCCGCTAATGACTATGATGAGGAGACTTTGGCTCTTATTACACGTGAAGAACATGGTGGAGATGATTCTGATCATGAGACGCAATACATGGCTCCTGAAGACGCTGACAGGTATGAATGTTTAGTTGCTCAACGTGTTTTGAGTGTGCAGGTCACACAAGCTGAGCAAAATCAGAGGCACAATTTGTTCCATACCAAGGGAGTTGTGAAAGAACGTTCTGTGCACGTCATCATAGATGGAGGGAGCTGCAACAACTTGGCTAGCATGGAGATGGTGGAGAAGCTTTCTCTCACCACAAGACCACATCCACATCCTTACTACATCCAATGGTTCAACAACAGCGGCAAGGTTAAGGTAACACGTACTGTTCATGTGCATTTTAGTATCTCTACATATGCTGATTATGTTGATTGTGATGTGGTACCTATGCAAGCATGTTCCTTATTACTTGGTAGACCATGGCAATTTGATAAAAATTCTGTACACCATGGTAGAAACAATCAGTATACTCTTGTTCATAACGATAAAAATATTACTTTGCTTCCTATGACTCCTGATTCCATTTTGAAAGATGATATTAATAGAGCTAATAAAGCAAAACAGGAGACAAATAAGACTGAAAATCAGATTGTGGCAAAAGAATTTGAGCACCAAATGAAGCCTAATAATAAACCATCTACTGTTGTTTCTGAAATTAAATTGAAAAGTGCATGTTTACTTGCCACCAAATCTCATATTGATGAGCTAGATTTTAGCAAATCTGTTTGCTATGCTTTTGTGTGCAAAGAGGTATTATTTTCATTCGAGGACGTGCCTTCCTCTTTGCCCCCTGCTGTCACTAACATTTTGCAGGAGTTCGCTGACGTCTTTCCACAAGACGTGCCACCGGGATTACCACCTATTCAAGGGATTGAGCATCAAATTGACTTAATTCCCGGTGCTTCGCTACCCAACCGTGCACCATACCGTACCAATCCAGAGGAGACGAAGGAGATTATGCGTCAAGTACAAGAACTTCTCGACAAAGGTTATATACGCGAATCCCTTAGTCCTTGTGCTGTTCCTATCATTTTAGTGCCGAAAAAGGATGGTACGTCGCGTATGTGCGTTGATTGTAGAGGCATTAATAATATTACTATTTGTTATCGTCATCCTATTCCTAGGCTAGATGATATGCTTGATGAATTGAGTGGCTCTACAATATTCTCCAATGTTGATTTGCGTAGTGGATACCATCAAATTCGTATGAAATTGGGTGATGAATGGAAAACAACATTTAAAACTAAGTTTGGATTATATGACTGGTTAGTCATGCCTTTTGGGTTAACTAATGCACCTAGTACTTTCATGAGGTTAATGAACGAAGTTTTACGTGCTTTCATTGGACGATTTGTGGTAGTTTACTTTGATGACATATTGATTTATAGCAAATCTTTGGAGGAACATTTGGAACATTTACGTGCTGTTTTTATTGCTCTACATGATGCACGTTTGTTTGGAAACCTTGGAAAGTGCACCTTTTGCACCGACCGAGTATCTTTTCTTGGCTATGTTGTTACTCCACAGGGAATTGAAGTTGATAAAGCCAAGATAGAAGCTATTGAGAGTTGGCCGCAACCCAAAACGGTCACACAAGTGAGGAGTTTTCTTGGCCTCGCTGGATACTATAGGCGTTTTGTGAGAGATTTTAGCACCATTGTTGCACCTCTCAATGAGCTTACAAAGAAAGATGTGCCTTTTCTTTGGGGTACCGCACAGGAAGAAGCCTTCTCGGTATTGAAAGATAAGTTGACACATGCTCCTTTACTCCAACTTCCTGATTTTAATAAGACTTTTGAACTTGAATGTGATGCTAGTGGAATTGGATTAGGTAGTGTGTTATTACAAGATGGCAAACCTGTTGCATACTTTTCTGAAAAAATGAGTGGGCCTAGTCTGAATTATTCTACTTATGATAAAGAATTATATGCTCTTGTTCGGACTTTAGAAACATGGCAACATTATTTATGGCCCAAAGAATTTGTTATACATTCTGATCATGAATATTTGAAACATATTAAAATTCAAGCTAAACTGAATCGTAGACATGCTAAATGGGTTGAATTCATTGAGACTTTTCCTTATGTCCTTAAACACAAGAAGGGAAAAGAAAATGTTATTGCTGATGCATTGTCTCGCCGCTATAATATGCTTTCACAACTTGACTTCAAAATATTTGGTTTGGAAACCATCAAAGATCAATATGTGCATGATGCCGATTTTAAAGATGTAATGCAGAATTGTAAAGAAGGAAGAATGTGGAACAAGTTCGTCGTTAACGATGGATTTGTGTTTCGTGCTAACAAGCTATGCATTCCAGCTAGCTCCGTTCATCTTTTGTTGTTGCAGGAGGCGCATGGAGGAGGATTAATGGGACAATTTGGCGTGAAGAAGACGGAGGACGTACTTGCTACACATTTCTTTTGGCCAAAGATGAGACGGGATGTTGAGCGTTTTATTGCTCGCTACACTACATGTCAAAAAGCTAAGTCGCGACTCAATCCTCATGGTTTATATATGCCGTTACCTGTACCTAGTGTTCCTTGGGAGGATATATCTATGGACTTTGTTTTAGGTTTACCTCGAACAAAGAAGGGGAGGGATAGCATATTTGTTGTCGTGGATAGATTCTCGAAAATGGCACACTTTATACCATGTCATAAAAGCGATGATGCTGTTAATGTTGCTGATTTGTTCTTTCGTGAAATTATTCGCTTGCATGGTGTGCCAAATACTATTGTTTCAGATCATGATACTAAATTTCTTAGCCACTTTTGGAGATGTTTATGGGCTAAGTTGGGGACTAAACTGCTTTTTAGTTCTACTTGTCACCCCCAAACTGATGGACAAACTGAAGTAGTCAATAGAACGTTGTCTACTACGCTTAGGGCTGTTTTGAAGAATAATAAGAAAATGTGGGAGGAATCCTTGCCTCATATTGAATTTGCTTATAATCGTTCATTGCATTCTACTACTAAGATGTGCCCTTTTGAAGTTGTGTATGGTTTCCTACCTCATGCACCTATTGATTTGTTGCCTCTTCCATCTTCGGAGAAGGTTAATTTTGATGCTAAACAACGTGCTGAATTGATTTTAAAAATGCATGAGTTAACTAAGGAAAACATTGAGCGTATGAATGCTAAATATAAACTTGCTGGAGATAAGGGTAGAAAACATGTTGTGTTTGCACCTGGAGATCTTGTTTGGTTACATTTGCGTAAGGATAGATTTCCGGATTTGCGCAAATCAAAGTTAATGCCACGTGCTGATGGTCCCTTTAAGGTGTTAGAGAAAATAAATGATAATGCATATAAACTTGAGCTGCCTGCAGATTTTGGGGTTAGTCCCACTTTTAACATTGCAGATTTGGAGCCTTATTTGGGTGAGGAAGATGAGCTTCCGTCGAGGACGACTTCATTTCAAGAAGGGGAGGATGATGAGGACATCAATACCATTGTTACACCCACAGCCCCTACTGCTACATATACGGGACCAATTACTAGAGCTCGCGCACGCCAATTAAATTATCAGGTACTTTCGTTTCTTGGTAATGATTCTAGTGTTCATGAGAATATGATGCTGCCTAAATTGGATACATTTGTTTTGCTTACAAATGAAGGGCCTAGCTTGGAGAAGGATGAACATTGGAGCAAGAACAAGCATGGAGATGATGCCATGCGCAAGGGGAACAAGAACGGAGTTACAAGTGATGATTTCAGGACTTTGAAGCCACCATAATGGGTGCATGAAGCCTTGGACGAAATATGCAAGATGCCACTTCATAAATTTCGTCCCGAGGCTATTATAGGTGCTGCGTCACCTTTTTATTGGGCCAGGCCCATGTAATTTCGAAATACATAAGTATAGACTATTTTTAGAGTCCGTATGTGTGGGGAAACAAGAGATAGGGTTGATTTCGGACCCCTCCACCAAGGGCCACGAAATTCCCCTCTCTTCCTCCATATATACAGCCCTTAGGGCACCGTTTAGATTTTGGGTTTTGTTTAGATTAAAGTTCGCCATAGCTGCAACTTCGCGTACTTCATTTGTGTTCAACGACCAGACAAAGGCGTCACAGAACCCCACCTTGATCAATAAAGCTTTCATCTTATATTCGCAATATCCAGATTGCAATCTCAGTTTCTTGCTTGTTCTTTGTTTGCTTGCAGGAAACAGACCCTCGTGGTCAGGTTGACCGTGCTCCGGCGTGGTCAATAACCTCTCGGAGTTGGTTTAGCGATTGCTAAGGCGCGACGTCCTCGCACGTTCGTAGTCGGATCGTCAAAGTCGACTGCCACCAAAGCGATATCCATCATCTCATCGAAAGACGGGACACCTTTGCCTCTATCAATAATGACCTCCACCCTTGCAACGTCGACAAATAATATCATGTGTTTTCCCTGTTGATGCCATGGATGAAGAAGAGCTCTTTGCAGGCCCAGAAGGTGTGCTCTTGGCAGATAATGGTGATTGTGCCTGCTTTATTGTATCACGGTTGGAGGTGGCAGCCGACGGAGGCGCCGGTGTAGCAGAACGTGTGGAAGTAGATGATGCACGTGGTGTCCATGATGAAGGTCGACCTGCAGAAAAGTTAGTCCGCGCCAATGCCTGTCGATCCCGCACTTCACGTTCAGCTTTACAAGCAAGATGGAATAAACGAGTAATATTAGTATACTCCTTATACTCTAGAATCGTCTGAATCTCTCTATTTAATCCACCCATAAAACGTGCAAGCATAGCTTCGTTCTCCTCAACAATACCACATCTAATCATGCCAGTTTGTAATTCCTGATAATATTCTTCTACAGAATTTTTTCCCTGTCTTAAGCGCTGCAATTTTTGAAGTAATTCACGTTGATAATATGGTGGAACCCAACGAGTATGCATAGCAGTTTTCAAAGCAGCCCAAGTAGCCGGAATAGGATATAATCTACAATGCTCAGACCACCAAACACATGCAAAACTAGTGAATGCACAAACAGCAGCAGGAACACGTCTCTCCTCGGGATATTGTAAACATGTAAATCGTTGTTCAGTTTCTAACTCCCAAGTAAGATATATATCAGGAACATATCTACCCTCAAATGGTGGAATATTCAATTTTAGTTTAGGGAGATGGTCATGATCTCGTACCTGAGGGTGAGCCCTACCATTGCCATTATTTGCATGTGGACGACCTGGTGGTTGCTGTGCTGGTGGTGGCACGTAGTTCTGATTTTGATCAACCTCATCCTCATAATCTCCCACATAATCATCCTCCTCCACATCAGCAGTAGGAGCCACAGAAGTATCAACAGCAGCACCAGCAGTTTGGCCCGACTGAAGAGGGACACGGCTCGCTCGGCGGAGGGCTGTTTCCCGACGTGGAGGTAGTCAGTGTTGTTACTGTTGTTGCAGAGGTGCGGCAGGAGCAGCCGGTGGTGGTGGTGGAAAACGCGAAAGCAATTCAGCAAACTTGTTATCGAGCTTTGTTTCAAATGTCTTCTCCATGCCATCTATCTTCTCCATGGCCTCTTCAAATCTGTTTATCACATCTTGCACCTGTACACTCATCATTTGCTGAAACGTATCATGAAGCTCCTTGTTCGTCAAGTTCTCCCAGTCAGTATCGTCGGCTTGTGATCCTGGCATGGTTAGCAGCAATAGAAACACACAAGAATATGATCCTACAGACTACTAACAAGTGGTGGTGGTGGCGGGTGTCACAAATCCGTCAAGCAAATCTCAAATTCTTACCAGTTCTTACCCAGCAGCAGGCGGTGATCGGCAACCGTTATAGTCAAAACTCTCAAAATCTTGGATAGAGCGATTGCCAGGGAGAGTCAAACGCACGACGTAGATGTATGTGGAGCTGGGAAGGCTTATAGTATGGTAGCAAAAAGGGTCAGCAATAATCAATTCAGAGATGCAAAGTTGAATAAACGCTCAATGACGGTACTGTGCTGGTCCTAGGCTAGACCGTGCTAGAGACGCGAGCCTAGAACACTAACAAATGCACGGCGCTGCACGTAAATAAGGGAAAAGCACACTCTGGAACTCTTTTTTTTTGCGCTCTTTTTTTTGCGCTCCTTTTTTTTGCGCTCCTCTTTTTTTGCGAAAAATCACTATAATGGCGAGTGTCTCAAAACTCTTCCCTCGTCAAACTGATAGGATGGGCACGCAATTTTTTTTCACTTTTTTTTCGGAAATCAGGGCAGCGACGATGAAAAAGTGCGACAAAAAATCACTATGATGGCACGTGGCTCAAAAGACTCAGAAAAGCCTAAAAATAGGATAGGGAAAAAAAATTGCCCGTGAAAATTTTGGCCTAGAAACTGCCCGGGGGTCTCCAGACTCTTTTTTTTTCGAGACCTACGCAGGCAAGGAAACACGAATCGGAATTTAGATTGATCTCAAGAACAAACCTAATATGACAAGAACTCGGATTGGTGGTGGATATATGGTTGTGGTATATGGCAGCGGTGGTGGTATATGGTAGCGGTGGTGGTATATGGATACAGATTGGTGGTGGTATATGGATATGGATTCAGAGCAGTGGCGGATAAGCAAAAGTGGTAGATGGGCGATGATGATGGTGCGGCGGCGGCATGACAACTTATGACCAGAACTCGAAACTCTAAAAGACTAGACTCTAAGACCAGCAACTTGACACGACGATGCAACCGCAAATTCAACAAAGCAAAACCCCTAAAAAGATTATGCAAAGGCTCAGATTGGTTCGGATATGATGAACTAACCCTAATTTTTTTTGGCTTTTTCATGGACTGTAGGTATGAAGAACAGACTCGATCTAATCTACGAAAAACTGTAAAATCTCACCGAGCAACCTGGAAATCTGATACCACTTGATATAGGCTAAGGTGTCCCGATGTTTCGATGAGATGGTGGCTATCGTTTTCTGTGGGAGTCGACCTTGACGATCCGACTACGAATGTGCGAGACGTCGCGCCTTAGCAATCGCTAAACCAACTCCCGAGGGTTATTGACCACGCCGGAGCACGATCAACCTGACCACGAGGGTCTGTTTCCTGCGAGCAAACGAAGAACAAGCAAGAAACTGAGATTGCAATCGGGATATTGCGACTATAAGATGAAAGCTTTATTGATCAAGGTGGGGTTCTGTGACGTCTTGGTCTGGTCGTTGGACACAAACGAAGTACGCGAAGTTGCAGCTATGGCGAACCTTTAATCTAAACAAAACCCAAAGTCTAAACGACACCCTAAGGGCTGTATATATGGAGGAAGAGGGGGGAATTTCGTAGCCCTTGAGGGTGGGGTCCGAAACCAACCCTAACTCTTGTTTCCCCACACATACGGACTCTAAAAATAGCCTATACTTAAGTATTTCGAGATTACATGGGCCTGGCCCATTAATAAGGTGACGCAGCACCTAGAATAGCCTATGGACGAATATTATGAAGTGGCATCTTGTATATTTCATCCAAGGCTTCATGCACTCCTTATGGCGGCTTCAAAGTCCTGAAATCATCACTTGTAACTTCGTTCTTGATCCCCTTGCGCATGCCATCAACTCCATGCGTGTTCTTGCTCCAATGTTCATCCTTCTCGAAGCTAGGCCCTTCATTTGTAAGCAAAACAAATGTATCCAATTTAGGCAGCATCATAATCTCATGAACATTAGAATCATTACCAAGAAACAAAAGTACCTGGTAATTTAATTGGCGTGCGCGAGCTCTAGTAATTGGTCCAGTATATGTAACAGTAGGGACTGTGGGTGTAACAATGGTATTGATGTCCTCATCACCGCCAGAAAAAGGTCTTGATAACCCACAAATATAGGGGATCGCAATAGTTTTCGAGGGTAGAGTATTCAACCCAAATTTATTGATTCGACACAAGGCGAGCCAAAGAATATTCTTGAGTATTAGCAGCTGAGTTGTCAATTCAACCACACCTGAAAGACTTAATATCTGCAGCAAAGTATTTAGTAGAAAAGTAGTATGGAAGTAACGGTAACGATGGCAAAAGTAAAAGTAGCAGTATATTAACAATCGTAACGGTGGCAACAGAGAAGTAACTTAGCAAATATCAATATGAAACGAACTCGTAGGCAATGGATCAAAGATGGATAATTATGTCGGATGGCATTCATCATGGAACAGTTATAACCTAGGGTGACATAGAACTAGCTCCAATTCTTCAATATAATGTAGGCATGTATTCTGAATATAGTCATACGTGATTATGGAAAAGAACTTGCATAACATATTTTGTCCTACCCTCCCATGGCAGCGGGGTCCTAATGGAAACTAAGGGATATTAAGGCCTCCTTTTAATTAAGAACCGGAAAAAAGCATTAGCACTTAGTGAATACATAAACTCCTCAAACTACGGTCATCACCGGGAAGTGTCCCGACTATTGTCACTCCGGGGTTGCCGGATCATAACACATAGTAGGTGACTATATATAACTTGCAAGATCGGATCAAGAACACAAATATATTCATGAAACCATAATAGGTTTAGATCTGAAATCATGGCACTCGGGCCCTAGTGACAAGCATTAAGCGTAGCAAAGTCATAGCAACATCAATCTCAGAACATAGTGGATACTAGGGATCAAACCCTAACAAAACTCTATTAGATGATAAATCTCATCCTACCCATCACCGTCCAGTAAGCCTACGTTGGAATTACTACACACGGCGGTGAGCATCATGAAATTGGTGATGGAGGAAGGTTGGTGATGATGATGGCGGCGATTTACCCTCTCTAGAGCCCCGAACAAACTCTAGATCTGGCCTTCCGATGAAGAACAGGGTGACGGCGGCTCCAACTTCAGGTCATTCTGACAACTTTTATTTCTGCACAAAAATAACACCATCGCAATTCTGCTGAAAACAGCGTCAGTCCGGGTTAGTTCCATTCAAATCATGCAAATTAGAGTCCAAAACAAGGGCAAAAGAGTTTGGAAAAGTAGATACGATGGAGATGTATCAGTGCGCGAGTGCGTCCTTCACGCGGAAGAAGTGTGCCCTCAATTTACTAGCATGCGGGGTGCTACCACGAGTGGTTTCAACTTTGTTTACTTCACCCCTGTGTCAGATGGGCCTCAATTTTACTTATTTTCACCCACTGCCACATGGGCTAGCACACGAAGATAGAGAACACGAGCTGACAAGGCAGCATGTGGACCGGTTGACTGGTCAACTAAACAATATACGGAGCTATACGCTGACACAGTGACCGTATAGTCCCTCGGTATAGAGAGATCGAGTGAGAGGGGAGGCTCATGAGAGATAGTAGAAAGAGAGAGAGAGAGAGAGAGAGAGAGAGAGAGAGAGAGAGAGAGAGAGAGAGAGAGAGAGCTACTCCCTCCGTTCGATAATGTAGTGCCTGTATTTTTTTTAAAGTCAAAATTTTGAAACTTTGACCAAGTCTATAAAGAAATTACTTATATGCACAATACCAAAGATAAATGATAGTATGAAGTAAGTACATGTTGTGATGAATCTAATGATTGTTCCAGATGTAAATGTTTTTCTCCACATATACCTGGTCAACCTTTTCTGAGGTTTGACTTTTCAAAACATAATTATGTTTATGGACGTGAGAGAGTGCCAAACTAGAGCGAGAGTGAGAGTGAAGTATAGAGAGTGAGTGAAAAATGTGTGTGTGCGTCTGTGAAAGAGACATGGAGAACACACGAGAAAGTAGTGAAAACACGTGTGTCTTGTGCAAACATATCACACATGCATCTACAACAGCGGAAGCGAGGTGAGGAGATAATGTGTGGTTGTTTGTAACCGAGAGAGAAAGACCCCTAGCACGTGGCCAAGAGAGGTCTGACAAACAAGGGAGAGAGGTCGAGAGAGACGTGTGGATAAAATGCAGACATGGGGAGGAGAGAGTGTATGTTCATGACAGAGAGATCCCCTGGAGATCGTGATGGGACTACATGGGTGGGAGGTCAAGTGACAAGGTGTGTACGCCCTAGAAGATACTCCGAGAGATATCGAGGTAGACTTATGGATGGAAGGAGACAATACAGGTGTTCCTGATGGCTAGTGAGAGATGGTCATACTTAGGGGGAAGTGTTGTGCCTATGATGGAGTGAGGGATTATGGTGCTTAGGGGGGTGCGTGTCACATAGAGAGAGAACAAGGGCGAAGAGTGTTAGACTGGTCTATGTAGCGCGAGCGAGATATGTGTATGTGTGAACTAGGGAGATATAAAGTTAGAGAGAGATAGAGGAGCCCCGATACGGCTGAGTGGTGCGTCAGATAGCTAAGAGGGGGAAAGAGATACGCCATCCGTTCGATAATGCAGTGCATATAAATTTTTTAGAAGTCAAACTTTCAAAACTTTTACCAGGTTTATGCAAATATTATTTATATCTACAATACCAAAGATACATCATACGAAACTACATCTCATGATGAATCTAGTGATATATGTTTTTCGTTCTAGATATAAATGTTTTTCTCCACGTACATGGTCAAACTTTGTGATGTTTGACTTTTCAATAAATTTATATGCTATGGACCGAAGAGAGTGCCTAAGTCGGGAGAGATCAAGTGCGTGTGAAGGAGAATGGGTGAGTGTGCAAAAAGAGAGTGTGTGAGTGAAAGAGAGAGGGACAAAAAATGATAAAATAGATAAAGAGTGTGTGTGTTTGTTTATTATCCAAACATATCACACATGCATTTCCGAGATAGAAAAGCGAGGTGAGGAGATACACTAATATAGCTAGTGCATGATTTTTTGCAACGGAGAGAAACACCCCTATAGCACATGTGCAATAGAGGTCTGGCCAACAAGGGACAAAGGTCAAGAGGGACGCATCAGGAGGGAGAGAGGGTCTGTTTGTGATAGAGAGATCCCCTCAAGATCATGAGGGGACTATATGGGTGGGATATCAAGGGACGAGGTGTGTGTGTGTGCCATAGAAGGATGCCCCGAGAGAAATCGAGATAGATCAAGTGAGGTAAAGAGACAATGCACATGTTTGTGATGGAGACTAAGTATTAGTCATATACATAGGGGGGACAGCGTGTGCCTACAATTGAGTGAGAGGCAATCATACTTAGCTAGGCATGAGATTGTGTGCGTGTGCGTGTGAGATGTAGAGAGAACGAGGGAGAGAGAGAGAGAGAGTTTTAGATGGGTCTTTAGAGTGCGAGTGAGATATGCATGTGTATGTGTGACCCAGGGAGATGGAGAGTTTGAGAGAGACAGAGAGGGAAGAGCTCCGAGATGGCAGAGTGGTGCGTGAGAGAGTTACATGCAACGAGCTAGGGAATTTGTGTGCGTACGATGAGTGCACCCAAGATATTTAGCTTGGACTAGAGAATCATACATAGTGTGCCAGAGAGACCTATACATGGAGTGTGCATGCGAACTAGAAAGGCCCCCTCCCCCCACACAAAGAGATAGATAGATAGAGAGGGAGAGGGACCGACAAGGTTTGTGTTTGGATGCGTGCGACAGAATTGGAGATTGTCGGCGAGAGAGAGAACAAGAGTCTGGGAGAGGGGGAGGACGCATTTATGCATCAAAGACTGACATAAACCATGTTTCGATATAAAATTGCATTCAAATATTTGAATTGGAGAACATGTTGTCTGCATTCCACACATGAACGGAGATATGCATATCAAACAAGTTCATTAATTTGAGTTTCAACATGTTCATAGAGTACTATAATATAGTACAACATGCTACTCAATTGAGGTGTTCAATTTTTGATTTAGTTCACTATTTTGACCTGATGAACGAGCTATTTCATTAAATCGAGATATTTCATTTTGGGTTTGATTCCCGTTTTTGAGTGGGCCAACTATTTGTCATATAGTAAATCGTTAGCAACGAGCATGTAAAAACACATTAGTCCCGAGCATCATCTCGCCATCTAAAAAAGAAGTGGTAAGCTAATATTTCAAAAGTTGATTCGAATCGACTTGGTCAGGTAGGCATGGATGCTTGTTCTCCCAAAATTTGAACGAACCGCTAAACACCCTTTGCTTGGTGGAATTCACCCGAGCAAATAAATGGGAGATGCGAAATTGCTGGCCTATGTGGGACACACATCAATTTGCCCATTGTGAATCGAGGGTAGGTTCGTAACTTCATCCAAGCGTGCCCTCTCCTCGGCCGAAATGACAGGTGCCGAATAATTCAGAAACCATGGGCGGCAAAACACCCTCTCCTTGTCCGAAATCGCTCGCGCGGCCTATTTTTGAACACGCCCTCCTCGCCCAAAATCGCTTGCGCCCACTATTTCAAACACGCCCTCCTCTTCCTAAATCACTCGCGCCCACTATTTCAAAACACCCCCTCCTCGCCTGAAATCGCTCGCGCACACTATTTGGGAGAAGCAAAGTTACTCTACTATCCCCGACCCTCAGTACACAGACCCAAGCCCAGGAGCCTAAAGGCAAGGGTAGAACTGCAACCCCCCTCCCCCCACACACACATTTCAGACAAATGCGTCCATAAGACATGGTTCCCCCTCCCAATTCCCCATTCATACATCATGGGTGCCAAATCACCTTCTCCCCGGAAACTCCCTTCTCCACAGCCACAAAATCTCAGCCCCAACTCCATGGCGCCTGCCACCACACCAAATTCACTGTCGCCCTCCTCCCAATGCCAGAGACGCTGTCCGTTTGTCGTCATGCACTAGGCTGTGTGCCTCTTACTCCATGCTGTCGGAGCTGCCTCGATAATGGCCACGTGAACTGTCCCAGAGCCGATTCACCCCTGCCATTGTGCACGTCACCGGAGTGGCTCCAACTTTGGAAGCGTCCAGGGCCCCGACGCTGCTTCCCCGTAGCCGTCAACCGTCGCGACATCTCTGCTTTCCTGCCGCCGGTAGCCTCCGCAAATCGCTCCGGCATCACCAACTCGGCAGCTGGAGCTGCCTACTTCATCGGGCCGCAAGATAGGTCGTACACTCATCTTAAATCACTTTATTTAGGTGCCAGTTGTCTAAATTTTTATTTTGGTCCTATCGATTCCAAATGGGAAGTAGCAACCATGATCCGGCGGCAGAGCTCCTAGGCTGCCGGTTGGCCGGTGTCTAACATAAGGGTGCGGGGGCGCAAGTTCGTCATGGAAGCAGTGCTTAGGTGGCTATCTTAGAGTTGCGTGGGTTGAAGGTACTGCCGCCGCTGGATCTGGATGATGGCGAGTCTTTGTGGATTAGTTGGGGGCGGTGCAACCACCGCAGTGCGGTGGGGTGGGGAGCGGGGTTTTGGTCGGAGCTCTCGCGACCAGGGACGGTTGAGGCAGGCTGCTCTGCCGGTGGTCACTGGCTCTTCTGGGAAGATTCTGAACAGTGTCAGCTGGGAGGCACAAGACGACCATCAAGTCATATGGCATAGATCGGACAATACCAAAATAAAACAAATTCATGTGACCCCAATTTAGTTTTCAGTCAACTGACGTGTGAGCACTCTCGTACCTTACTGTTGATCTCTTAGGGTATTTCTTCAGATCAAAGATATGTGTTGTTCTTAACATTTTGTGTTTTCTGCATCTTCAGCCACATCGCGTTCCTTCTCAACGCAGCTGCTCCAACAAGGGAAGCATACACCAAAAGGGAGCTATAGTCCCACTCAACATTTCCCTGCATCGAATGTGCGTGCCCGACATGGACCGCCACAACAACTACAAGGCCATCGACAAGTCAGCACATGATGCCCACTCCTATGGATGGCGACCAGATAGGTTGTACCCTCATCTTACTTGTGTGCAACATTTATGGCTTTGTTATTCATCTAAGCATGGAAAATAGATTATCACATTTCACTATATATTCATGTTGATCTCTTAAGAGTCATATTCAGGAGTTAATCATGTTCCATAGTTCAGATAAGAGACTTGTTCTTTAGATAATGCTATTCCATAGTTATCATCCATCAGCCAATGTTATCCCACGGGCTGGTGATTATACCACTTCTAGTATTATCCATGTTGTTCTTTAATACTTTTGTGTGCCATATAGTTAATCTCGAGTACAAATGATACATATTATGTAGCTTTCATCTGTGTTCTCCCTTTAGTTTTTGAGACCTGTTTCTGCTAGTTAAGCCCTCTACTACTATTTATGTCGTCTCCTATTGTCGATGTCAAAACCAGCGGATCTCGGGTAGGGGGTCCCGAACTGATAGAGGCAAAGGTGTCCCGTCTTTCGATGAGATGGTGGCTATCATTTTAGAGGAAGTCGAATTTGATGATCCGACTACGAACGTGCGAGCACGTCGCGCCTTAGCAATCGCTAAACCAACTCCGAGGGGTTATTAACCATGCCGGAGCACGATCAACCTGACCACGAGGGCCTGTTGCCTGCGAGCAAACGAAGAACAAGCAAGAAACTGAGATTGCAATCTGGATATTGCGAATATAAGATGAAAGCTTTATTGATCAAGGTGGGGTTCTATGACGTCTTGGTCTGGTCGCTGGACACAAACGAAGTACGCGAAGTTGTAGCTATGGCAAACTTTTAATCTAAACAAAACCCAAGGAAAAAGCTACTAGATGGATCTACTTATAAAGGAGCAATGGGTGGAGGCCAAGGAGGTGGGAGGACATCCCAAGGCAGCCTAAAACTAACCCTATGTCGTGCAAGGTTCATGGGCCCAAGTGGAGGTGGTGCAACACCTTTGGACTTGTTGTTTGACTCAGATTCTGATGTAGCGTCAGGTTGTTTCGTCGATATCTCGACGCTCCGGATGAATTTGAAGGTGATTCCAAATGGGTTGGAAAGAGCACGAAATCTACTTTCCAACAAAAAAAGAATCACCCAATTCGGAGTCCGTATGAAAAAGTTGTTGACGTTTTGAGTCAGGTATGTCTATGCAGTCCGAATCTGAATCCAGAACGTAAGAGACTTGGACTCTATCTTCTCTTGGCCCAAAAGTGACGTGAGAGGACTTTTTTGAACAGAACATAAACTTCTCATTTTCCCTTATCTTCATATGTGGATTGTACAAATGTCCCATACACCTGCAAGACATGACTACCTTGGATATGACCAAAAATATTGCATATATGCATATTTGTCAGGTGATTTCTAGTGCAAACTATTCAATAATCTATTTATGTTATCCAGAACAAAAATACTTCACACACTTTTGTGTTTTGTCTAATTGCATGTGTATGGGACATTTGTACAATCCACATATGAAGATAAGGAAGAAAGAGATGTTTATTTGCTGTCCAAAAAGTTCTCTCACGTCACTTTTGGCCCAAGAGAAGATAGAGTCCAAGTCTCTCACGTTCTGGATTCAGATTCGGACTGCACAGACACACCTGACTCAAAACGCACACAAGTTTTTCATACGGACTCCGAATTGGGTGATTCTTTTTTTGTTGGAAACTAGATTTCGTGCACTTTCCAAACCAACTGGAATCACCTTCAAATTCTTCCGGAGCGTTAAGTTGTGGACGAAACAATATGATGCTGCAGCAGAATCCGAGTCAAACTACAAGTCCAAAGGTGTTACATCACCTCCACTTGGGCCCATTGGCCTTGTACGACCTAGATTTAGTTTTAGGCTGCCTTGGGGCGTCCTCCCACCTCCTTGGCCGCCACCCCTTGCTCCTATATAAGTAGATCCATCTAGTAGCTTTTCTCTTGGGATTTGTTTAGTTAAAAGTTAGCCATTGCAACTTCGTGTACTTCGTTTGTGTCCAACGACCAGACCAAGACCGCTTACGGATCCCCACCATTATCAATACCTCATATATATTTGCAATATTCAGATTGCTTTATCATATTCTTGCTCGTTCTTCGATTGCTTGCAGGAATAGACCTTCGTGGTCAGGCTGACCGTGCTTCCAGCATCGTCAGTAACCTCAGGAGATTGGTTTAGCGATTGCTAAGGCGCAACGTCGTGCACGTTTGTAGTCGGATCGTCAAAGTCGTCTCCACCAAATCGATAGTTATCATCTCATCGAAAGATCGGGACACCCCGCCTCTATCAAGTGGTATCAGTTTTCAGGTTGCTCGGTGAGAATTTCCAGTTTTCCTAGATTAGTTTTATTTTCTTACCTATTGTCCAAGAAAAAGCCACACAAAAAAAAAGTTAGATCTGTTCATCCTTTATCCAAGCCAGTCTGAGCCTTTGCAATTTTCTATTCATTGCTTGCATAGTTGAATTATCGGTTGCATCGTCGTGTCAGTTGCTGGTCTTAGTGTCTAGTTCGTTTAGAGTTTCGAGTTCTATTCACATTAGTCACGCCACCGCTGCATCATTATCTCTTCCGCAGTCCACCACCCATCCATCAATTTCCACCACGTGCTATCCATCATTCATTGTCATAATAATAGTTGAGATCGTTCACATCTTCACTTGATCCAATCTGCATCTTATCTAGTTTGTTTTGGAAAGAGGGAGAAAAAAAGAGAGAAAAAAAAACGAGAGAAAAAAAAAGGAGAAAAAAAAGTCAGAGAGAAAAAAAGGAGAGAAAGAAAAAAAAAGTGTGAGGAAAAAAAAAGAGAAGAAAAAAAAAACAAAAAAATTGTCTCAAACTTTTCAAGAGGAAAGTTGGAGAGAGAGTTGTTTATATCCTGCTTGGCAGTTGTTTTTCATCATTATCTTCACTGCCGTTGTGATCTTCACTTATATCTTGCTGTCAAGAGCTACTTAGTATCCTTCATTGATGCTAGTTGTGCTACGCCGTGACCTTATTAGTGTTCTAGGCTCGCGTCTCTAGTCCGGTCTAGCCTAGGACCAGCACAGTACCGTCGTTGAGCGTTTATTCAACATTGCATCTTTGAATTGATTATTGCTAATCTTTTGCTACCATATATAGCCAACCCAGCTCCACATATTTCTACACCGTGTATACGTACGCTCCCCTGGCAATCGCTTTACTCAATATTCGGAGTTACTTGACACCGCTGGTTGCCGATCACCGCCTGCTGCATGGTAAGAACTTGTAAGACATTGATATTTGCTTTACTGTGAGCGTTTTACCACCACATCCTAGTAGTTATAGGAACATTATTTTTGGGTTTTGTTTCTTGCTCTACTAATCATGACAGGATCCAGAGTCAATTCATGGGCTTTGTCGATCGCGGGAGACGTGCCACCACCTTTGCAAATACCACAACCGTCACGAGAGGTGCACAAACATCCAAATGCACATGATCAGGTTAATGTATCTATACCACCATTTAATGGCCGTTTTAAACCTGCTTTATATATTGAATGGGAGTTCGACATAAAAAATATATTTGCTTCCCATAATTTTGATGAACATAAAAAGGTTAAGGTTGCGGTTGGTTCTTTCACTGGTTATGCTTTGGTTTGGTGGAGTGAATATTGTCGGTTACACCCTGATTATATACCTACTACTTGGGATGATTTGAAGCTTGCCATGCGACATCCTTTCGTCCCTGCTTATTATACTCGTGACATGATTAAGAAGTTGCAACACTTAAAACAAGGTAGTGAAACTGTAACAAAATATTATGATGATTTACAAACTACCTTGTTGCATTGCTCTTTAGAAGAAAGTGAAGATGATTTTATGGATAGATTTTGGGGAGGATTAAACCGTGATATTCAAGAGATACTAATTCATGAAGAGTGTTATCCTATGGACCATTTGTTTCATCTTGCTTGCAAAGCTGAACAGGAAATAAAACGACGTGTTGGCCACGAGGAGAACAAGCGCACGGTGCACATTCCAAGAGTTGATATGATTGTTCCTTCAACTACTAGGCATACTATGACAACCACATCCGTTGTTGTCAGGACTACATCACCTCCACCATGTGATACATCGCCCCCGAGAGTGGCTACATCATCTGAGTTGATCATAAGAGGTAATGACAAAGGTACTGATCTTCCATCTCAACATGAGAATGATGAATGCCTTGTCAATTTGAATGCACCACCTGATGAGCTACCCACTACTTTGATCACACCACTTATTTTAGAGGACTACGTTGATAATTTGACTTTGCCATGTGATCAAACAAC
Source organism: Triticum aestivum (assembly GCF_018294505.1). NCBI lineage: Eukaryota > Viridiplantae > Streptophyta > Magnoliopsida > Poales > Poaceae > Triticum > Triticum aestivum. The sequence continues at coordinate 256,215,428 of NC_057806.1, read as the reverse complement.
TGAAATACCAACAATTTTGAGTGCACCCATTGAATTAACTATTGATGCAAAAGAACCAATGTTTAATCATTTTGATATGACCTCTAATCTTGGTGATGATTCTGTGTTGAATGACTTATTGCATGTTTGCTTATTTAAGCATGTTGTAGCATGTAAATTTGATGCAAGTAAGGTTTATTCACCAATGTTGGGATGGTTTAATGATGAACATTGTCAATCTTTTGAAATGAATAAGAGCTTCACTTATATGTGCAAACTGAGTTGCAATATTTTCATGCCTTCTACTTCTTGTGCTAATTTTTTGGCTTTAGATTTTATGAACAATGCAAGTTACTCATCTATTCATGTGTCATATATGCAAAAATCAAGGGAAGTGAAAATGGATGACATATACATATACAACATGTACACCTTGTCTCTTTTGTTAGCCACATTTCAGATTAAGCAACGCCGAGGACGGCTTTATTTTCAAGAAGGGGAGGATGATGAGGACATGACTACCTTGGATATGACCAAAAATATTGCATATATGCATATTTGTCAGGTGATTTCTAGTGCAAACTATTCAATAATCTATTTATGTTATCCAGAACAAAAATAATTCACACACTTTTGTGTTTTGTCTAATTGCAGGTGTATGGGACATTTGTACAATCCACATATGAAGATAAGGAAGAAAGAGATGTTTATTTGCTGTCCAAAAAGTTCTCTCACGTCACTTTTGGCCCAAGAGAAGATAGAGTCCAAGTCTCTCACGTTCTGGATTCAGATTCGGACTGCACAGACATACCTGACTCAAAACGCACACAAGTTTTTCATACGGACTCCGAATTGGGTGATTCTTTTTTTGTTGGAAACTAAATTTCGTGCACTTTCCAACCCAATTGGAATCACCTTCAAATTCGTCCGGAGCGTTGAGTTGTGGACGAAACAATCTGATGCTGCAGCAGAATCCGAGTCAAACTACAAGTCCAAAGGTGTTACATCACCTCCACTTGGGCCCATTGGCCTTGTACGACCTAGATTTAGTTTTAGGCTGCCTTGGGACGTCCTCCCACCTCCTTGGCCGCCACCCCTTGCTCCTATATAAGTAGATCCATCTAGTAGCTTTTCCTTGGGATTTGTTTAGTTAAAAGTTAGCCATTGCAACTTCGTGTACTTCGTTTGTGTCCAACGACCAGACCAAGACCGCTTACGGATCCCCACCATTATCAATACTTCATATATACTCGCAATATTCAGATTGCTTTTATCATATTCTTGCTTGTTCTTCGATTGCTTGCAGGAATAGACCTTCGTGGTCAGGTTGATTGTGCTCCGGCGTGGTCAATAACCTCTCGGAGTTGGTTTAGCGATTGCTAAGGCGCAACGTCGTGCACGTTTGTAGTCGGATCGTCAAAGTCGTCTCCACCAAATCGATAGTTATCATCTCATCGAAAGATCGGGACCCTCGCCTCTATCATGTCCCATACACCTGCAATTAGACAAAACACAAAAGTGTGTGAAGTATTTTTGTTCTGGATAACATAAATAGATTATTGAATAGTTTGCACTAGAAATCACCTGACAAATATGCATGTATGCAATATTTTTGGTCATATCCAAGGTAGTTATGTCCTCATCATCCTCCCCTTCTTGAAAACAAAGCCGTCCTCAGCGTTGCTTAATCTGCAATGTGGCTAACAAAAGAGACAAGGTGTACATGTTGTATATGTATATGTCATCCATTTTTACTTCCCTTGATTTTTGCACATATGACGCATGTATACATGAGTAACTTTCATAGTTCATAAAATCTAAAGCCAAAAAATTATCACAAGTGGAAGGCATGAAAATATCGCAACTCAGTTTGCACATATAAGTGAAGCTCTTATCGCATGTATACTCTTGGTAGTAAGCATGAACAGTGTTGTTTCCTTGTTTAAATTGATCAAATTTGCGAAGCAATTCACGACGATAGTAAGGAGGGAAAAATTGTTGCCTCATTACATATTTCAAATCTTTCCAAGTTGTGGGTTGGTTATCAATGTTTTTCTTACAATGCACACTCCACCAAACAGAAGCAAAACCAGTAACTGCTCTAGTGGTAGCTCGTACTCTCTCAAGTTCAAAAAATCATGGTGAGTAAAAACTTGTTCTACTTCAAGCTCCCAAGCTAGATAAATAGCAGGATTAAATCTACCCTCAAATGACGGTAAAGAGATAACCTGACCATGTGCATGTGTGTGTTGTCCCAACTCTCATGATGGTGAAGATGTGTCCGTCGTCCGAGAACTTCTATCTCTGGAACCTGTCATGATTAGTAGAAACAAGAAACAAAATTCAAGAATAATGTTCCTATGAACTAGTAGGGTGTGGTAGTAAAGCACTCACAGTAAAGCAAATATCAATATCTTACAAGTTCTTACCAAGCAGCAGGTGGTGACAGGCAACCAGCGGTGTCAAATAACTCCGAAGATTGTGTAAAGCGATTGCCAGGGGAACGTACGTATACACGATGTAGAAATATGTGGAGCTAGGTTGGCTATATATGGTAGCAAAAGATTAGCAATAATCAATTCATAGATGCAATGTTGAATAAACGCTCAACGACGGTACTGTGCTGGTCCTAGGCTAGACCGAACTAGAGACGCGAGCCTAGAACACTAATGAGGTCACGTCGTAGCACAACTAGCATCAATGAAGGATACTAAGTAGCTTTGGACAGCAAGATATAAGTGAAGATCACAACGACAGTAAAGATAATGATGTGAAACAATAGCCAAGCAGGATATATCAACAACTTTGTCTCCAACTTTCCTCTGGAAAAGTTTGTGCCAATTTTTTGATAATTTTTTAAAAAATGGTATTGACTCAAGCTTTCAAACACAAAAGGAATCACTCAATTCTGAGTTGATATGAGGAGTCAAAAAAATTCTAAAACTGGCCTGAAAAACTGAAATAAGCTGTGTTTGTGAACTTCGGAGGGCAAAAAGACCTATTTAGAAGCCGATTTTGACGTGCCAAATACTGAACTAGCTTCTGCAACTATTTAGATGCGGCTCGTCGCTAGCTTTCATTTGAGTACTCGCGGATCCAAAACGGACTTCGTATGAGAAAGTTATATGCCTGTTTTACTGAACAGTGCACAAAACAGATTCCAATCCGAATTCAACTACGAGATTGAGTCTAGATAGATCCGAATTTTGTTTTTTGATTCTCTTTTTTTCTCTCTTTTTTCCCACGCTTTTTTTCTTTGTCTGACTTTTTTTTTACCTTTTCCTCTTTTTTTCTCTCTCCCTCTTTCCAAAACAAACTAGATAAGATGCAGATTGGATCTAGCGAAGATGTGAACAACCTCAACTATGATTGTGACAATGAACGATGTGTAGCATGTAGTGGAAATTGATGGATGGGTGGTGGACAGCGGAAGGGATAACGATGCAGCAGCGGCGTGACTAATGTTAACAGAACTCGAAACTCTAAATGAACTAGACACTAAGACCAGCAACTCGACCCGACGATGCAACCGATAATTCAACTATGCAAGCAATAAAAAGAAAATTTTAAAGGATCAGACTGGCTTGGACAAAGGATGAATAGATCTAACTTTTTTGTGGCATTTTCTTGGACAATAGGTAAGAAACTAAATCTAATCTAGGAAAAACTGGAAATTCTCACCGAGCAACCTGAAAACTGATACCACTTGATAGAGGCAAAGGTGTCCCGTCTTTCGATGAGATGGTGGCTATCGTTTTAGAGGAAGTCGACTTTGAAGATCCGACTACGAACGTGTGAGGACGTCGCGCCTTAGCAATTGCTAAACCAACTCCGAGGGGTTATTGACCACACACCGGAGCACGACCAACCTGACCACGAGGGCCTGTTTCTTGCGAGCAAACGAAGAACAAGCAAGAAACCGATATTGCAATCTGAATATTGCAAATATAAGATGAAAGCTTTATTGATCAAGGTGGGGTTCTGTGACGTCTTGGTCTGGTCGCTGGACACAAACGAAGTACGCGAAGTTGTAGCTATGGCGAACTTTTAATCTAAACAAAACCTAAGGAAAAAGCTACTAGATGGATCTACTTATATAGGAGGAAGGGGTGGCGGCCAAGGAGGTGGGAGGACGTCCCAAGGCAGCCTAAAACTAACCCTAGGTCGTATAAGGCTCATGGGCCCAAGTGGAGGTGGTGCAACACCTTTGAACTTGTTGTTTGACTCGGATTCTGCTGCAGCGTCAGATTGTTTCGTCGATATCTCAACGCTCCCGATGAATTTGAAGGTGATTCCAAATGGGTTGGAAAGAGCACGAAATATACTTTTCAATAGAAAAAGAATCACCCAATTCAGAGTCCGTATGAAAAAGTTGTTGACGTTTTGAGTCAGGTATGTCTGTGCAGTCTGAATCTGAATCCAGAACGTAAGAGACTTGGACTCTATCTTCTCTTGGCCCAAAAGTGACGTGAGAGGACTTTTTGAACAGAACATAAACTTCTCCTTTTCCCTTATCTTCATATGTGGATTGTACAAATGTCCCATACACCTGCAATTAGACAAAACACAAAATTGTGTGAAGTATTTTTGTTCTGGATAACATAAATAGATTATTGAATAGTGTGCACTAGAAATCACCTGACAAATATGCATGTGTGCAATATTTTTGGTCATATCTAAGGTAGTCATGTCCTCATCACGAACTGTGCGTCTAAGGTTGATGGTAACCGAAGACAGGGGACACGATGTTAACCAGGTTCGGGCCCTCTTGATGTAGGTAATACCCTACTTCGCTTGATTGATCTTGATGAATATGAGGATTACATGAGTTGATCTACCACGAGATTGTAATGGCTAAACCCTAGATGTCTAGCCTGTATGATTGTGATTGCCTCTACGGACTAAACCCTCCGGTTTATATAGACACTAGAGGGGCCTAGGGTTGTACAAAGTCAGCTTATAGAGGAAAGAATGTTCATATCCGAACGCCAAGCTTGCCTTCCACGCAAAGGAGAGTCCCATCCAGACACGGGAGGAAGTCTTCTGTCTTGTATCTTCACAGCCCATCAGTCTGGCCCACGTCATATAGGCCAGACGCCTGAGGGCCCCTTAATCCAGGACTCCCTCAGTAGCCCTCGAACCAAACTTCAATAACGATGTGTCCGACGCGCTGATGGTCTTCGGCATTGCAAGGCGGGTTCTTCCTCCGAATACTTCAAAGCGTCTGATCCGAAGAGTTATACTCGGCTTTTCATTTAATGTCGTACCCATTTGCTTCTGCGCCTCCATTTCTTCGGCTTCCACGTGTCGAGCAAACACGAAAGGTCAGAGTATTTTTGCACATAACACCCTGGCCATGTAAGAAAGGCGTATATTTAAGTGGATTGGATCTCAGATGCCATCTCACACCAGGCGGAAAATCCTTAGAGCTTGCTGGGAGAAACCATTCTAACATGGCTAGCGTTCCCAGTTCTTCCTCCTGCCCCCATGGCTCTGAAATAGGCGATTGGGAGAAGTGTTCAGTATCCCATGACTAGCTAAGTAAGCTTCAACCGGAGGGATTCCTTCCCCCCGCGGATCTAGTCCCCGTTCGGGCAGGATTAACCTCCTTTACAGGCGAAGCCCTGGCGGAAAATTTCCCTAATCCAACCAGGGGGGTGAGTGTGCTTCGTATCCTTCTTAATAAGAGGCGTCGAGTTCCAATCCACCCTTTCCTCCGATGCCTACTAGAATACTACGACCTCCAACTGCACAACCTCACTCCAGCCTCCATCCTGCATATCACGGGTTTTGTTGCTCTTTGTGAGCTATTCCTGGGCTACGAGGCCCACTTTGATTTATGGAGGAAACTTTTCTGCCTTGTTCCTTGTTCCCAAAATGGATCCATATTCGAGGTGGGTGGTCCGAGATATGGCGCATAGCTAGGACCAGATACTTGTCCGGTACGCCGAAGAAGGCATTCGAAGAGTGGCCCTCGGAGTGGTTTTATATTGAAGATGTTGCTCTCCCCGACCCAGTCTGAATGGGCCTTCTCGAATTTCCAGCGCTCCGTTGAGGAAACGCCATAGCTAGCGTCCTCGAAGCCTCGAGGGGGAAAACAGTGCAGAAGTTCAACAATTAATGGGCAAGATAAGGACACTTTCCCAGTCCGAATTATCAATAATCGAGGTAATGGCAACTTCCATAATGCGAGGTGTTCAGCCACTTCAATTCAGAGGGCTCCCTATGTGGCACTACAATGGGGAAGATGATGCCTCACGCTACGGACAGAAGGGTCCGGATACCCCTGCCGCCCTGGCCACAATATTGGCCGATCTGTATGAAGGGGAGAAAGAGGAGTTTACTCATCTCAAGCGCCAAGAGGGATTCTCCATGTACAATCCCCCTAGCTGGGTGAGTTTTAATCCCACCGCCTTACTCAATCCTTTCCCTGAGACATGTTTAATTGACATTTACCCATCCATTCTTAATAGGAATGGTGAAAGGCTATCGCAGAGGTTTATAGTCTGCTCCATAGCCGAAGGACCATAACCGGGACCTCGATCCCGGATTTGAAGAGGATCCGGACATATTTGTAGAACTCAAAGAGGGAGTCTTCTACCAGGTGAGCTATGACGGCACAGAAGTGCCCATCATGGCCGATTATCCTGGCCTCCTTCCTGCCTCACATGTAAGTAACTAGGAGACATCTCCTCCGAACGAGCTTCCTCGTTATGCCTCACACACCACACTGTCTCATGCTCCAAAGGGGAGGCGTTTGGCACGTCATGCCGCACCAGAGGCGTCTCATAAGAGAGCAGCTCGTACGACGGGCGGGTCTTCGAAGAGGAAGGAAAATGACAACACGGCCGAGCCTTCATCAAAGAGGTATGGCTTTAAATATGCCCGCTGTCAGTCACATCGAACCGTGACATTGTCCACTATGTTTTATCAGGAAGAGTGTTCGCCGGACTATGTCCGGCGATCCTGCCCATCGCGCCTCCACCAGTCAGGTTCCAAAGCCTACCTCTAGGGCGGGGGATGACACAGGAGCGACGCTGGATTGTCCTCCTTCAGAGGATTTGGATAATGTATCCGTCACGAACTCTGAAGTGGAGAGCGCCATGAATCATCGGCGCCGGAGGGCCGCTCTTCGCGACCCTAATTTTACTAAAGAGGCGTTCAATGCCTTCGGCTCAGCTGATGCGTACATCCGAGCTGCTCGGGACAGGCTTGCCAGAGCCACTGACCAGCATTTGAAAATATGCGGGTAAGTACGCATTGTACAGATCTGGTAATCATGTACCAGTAGCCCCTGAGACTTGAAACAGTTGAAACAACTGATTTAAGGATCATTGTATAATCAGGTACTCATAGAGAAGAACAACATGTTGTCTCATGAGCTGGATAAGTGCCGGACTGAGCTAGCTGTTGTTACCGCCGAACTTGAGAAGTCCAAGGAGGCACCGCCTGGTAATTTTCCCCGCCATCCAGAAAAAGTATAATCATGTACTAGTAATGTGAATACTGTTGTGTTTCCGATGACAGGATCAGCAGATCAACTGAAAGAGGAACTGAAAGTCGCGCAGGCGGGTAAACAAGAGGCCGAAAGGCGACAGGCCGCAGGCGAACGTGTGCTGACACGAGTCAGGGATGATAAGAACAAGCTGCAGGATTCCAACACCCTTCTGGGCGAAAATCTAAAAGATGTACGAGCCCAGCTAGCTGACGCCGTCAAGGAAAATAGGAGGCTACGAGGCAGCATATTCAGTATGCTTTTGAACTTACCTCCGTGTAATTCGGCGAAAAAATGAGCTGACAGATTTATGTCTGCAGGTATGTTGACTGGTCATCCCAAAGAGGAAATGTCCGGATCCCAAGGCGATCTGCTGCAAGAGCTGTCCCAAGTGCATGAGCTAGCTCAGCAAGCCATGCAGAGTGTTGCCAAGGCTTTGTGGCCATCCGCCTCCCCTCCAGGAAGTATGGAGGATCTTGTGAAGCTATTCCAGGGAGCTCAGCGGGGCTTTCAATTACGGAAGATATCGGCCTACGGAGAAGGTGCGGGAGAGGCCTGGGCCATGGTAAAAACATGGTACACCAAGCTTGATCAAAATCATATGGCCCGGGTCAGACCTCGGGGGTCCGATGGACAATAAATTCCAGTTAGTTTGGTATATGACCAAGTAAATATAGCCACCAAGTTTTCCCAAGAGGATTCTAAGCTAGATAGCTTGTTAGACGGCATAGAGGAAGAAGTTTTTGAGTCCAAGTGACTATGTACTTCAATTGAAAAATTTGTCCCTAGCCCGATTTGTAAAACGATTGTCATGGCAGACCTTTTTGCTTCGACCTCCGGACCCAAAGGTGCGGAGTGTTTCCGAATACCAGAGCGGCAATATAGACCGGGGCATGCGTGGAAACGAGGCGTAGGGGTCATAGTTGCTTGAATAGACAATTTGTATCCGGCCAGCTATTTTATATTACTTGTGGATTGTAAGAAACATCTTCCAGGGAGAATAGTTTCGTTAAGGGTTCCTTTCCCTGGGTGAACATGCGTTAATATGCATGCCCGAACTATGATTGAAGAATCACAGTATACATAATATCTAGGGTTCACAGTGTAATTAGGGTGTAACGTCTTCAGTCCGCCGACCGAATATTCCTTTAAGAACGCTAGCTTTGGGCTTCACCCAGTATGAGGTACAAGTCTGGATGACCCAGTTGTAACAATCGCAGAGGTGCTCCCTTTATGACCTATCCAAACAAAAGGGAACGCAGGGCATAAGCACAGGAGCCACGCAACCCAGCTTGGCAAAAACTTAAGTCTAATGGTGCATATAATGGCGAAGAAAAGGTACACATGAGGAAAGGACACATATGTGGTGAGCTTGATGCTCGGAAAATAATAATAAGCTTCTGTAAAAGAAGCCCCCAGGTATTATGAGCACATACATTTAAGGATGTGTACGTCATAGGTGCACGGTTTAGCCTCACAAGAGCTATAGAGCCGGAGAAAAATTTAAAGAAAGAGAGAGAGAGAGAGAGAGAGAGAGAGAGAGAGAATTGAAACAAAGGGAGAAGAAGACGAACAAAGAGTACGGCTCTAGGCGTAGAATCTTCGGAGTCTGGCAGAATTCCACGGGTTCGGCTCTAAGCGATTGTCTGATGCATCACACAGGAGGTACACTCCTCCAGTGAGAACTTCATCGATGATGAAGGGACCGTCCCACTTCGGCTTGAGTTTGTCCTTTTTGTTTTCTGGCAAGCGCAGGACGAGCTCACCAACATTAGAAGTCTTCGCCCGCACTACTCTGCTTTGGTACCTGCGAGCCTGTTGTTGATAGAATGTAGAACAGGCTTTTGCAACGTCGCGCTCCTCCTCCAGGGCATCTAGACTATCCCACCGATCAACTCGGCCTCTCTCTCTTCATACATGCGCACTTGAGGTGAGTCATGAATGATGTTGTAGGGCAAAACGGCCTCTGCGCCGTACACCATGAAGAATGGTGTGTATCTAGTGGTGCAATTGGGTGTGGTCCGTAGCTCCCAGAGTACGGAGTCGAGCTCCTCAACCAAGTTCTTTTTTCATTCTTTCAAAGACCGCACTAGTCTAGGCTTAATGCTACTCGTAATAAGACCATTAGCTCGTTCGACTTGACCGTTTGTTTGTGGGTGATAGACGGAGGCGTAATCGAGCTTAATGCCCAGGTTAGCACACCAGGTCTTCACTTCATCGGCTATGAAATTGGAGCTGTTACCGGTGATGATGCTGTGTGGGACACCATAGCGGTGCACGACACTGGATATAAAGTCTATCACTGGCCCGACTTCGGCCGTTTTAACTAGTTTGCCCTCTATCCACTTGGTGAATTTATCTACCATGACCAGCAGATATTTTTTCTTATGGCTTCCTCTTTTAAGGGGTCCGACCATATCAAGCCCCCAGACCGCGAAAGGCCAAGTGATGGGGATTGTTTGTAGGGCGGTAGGCGGCATATGGCTTTGATTGGCGAATAGCTGGCATCCGACACAATGTTGGACAAGGTCATGTGCATCTGCTTGGGCCGTCGACCAAAAGAAACCTGTATGAAAGGCTTTACTTACGAGGGCCCGAGCCGCGGCGTGGTGACCGCTGAGACCAGCATGGATTTTGGCCAGGAGCTGCCGTCCTTCCTCTTCGCAGATACATCTTTGAAGGACTCCGGTAGCGCTTTTCTTGAAGAGCTCTCCATCATGGACCTTGTAGGCTTTCGAACGCCGAACAATGCAGCGAGCCTCATTCTGATCCTCAGGGAGCTCTCCCCTATTAAGGTAGGCCAAGAATGGTTCGGTCCATGGGGCAATTACTACCATTATTAGATGGCTCGATGGTGTTACTTCGGTGGCCGAGCCCCCGATGATATCGGTATTGTGTTCGGAATCTGGGGGTATAATTGGATCCGGACTGGTGTTGCTGCTCTCACCCTACCACACCATGGATGGCTTGAAGAGCCTTTCCAGAAATATGTTATGCGGGACGGGGTCACGCTGCCCATGCGAGCAAGGACATGCACCGCTTGATTACTTTCTTAAGCCACATGATGAAACTCGAGTCTCTCGAACCGAGCTGATATTTTATGTATGGTGTTACGATAGGCCGCCATCTTCGGATCTTTGGCATCGAAGTTTCCATTTATTTGGGATATTGCGAGATTTGAATCCCCGCGCACCTCCAGACGTTGTATGCCCATGGAGGCGGCCATCCGAAGACCGTGCAATAAGGCCTCGTATTCGGCCGCATTGTTGGAGTCTGTGTATAATATTTGGAGTACGTACTGGACTGTGTCTCCAGTGGGGGACGTTAAGATGACGCCCGCTCCTAAGCCGGCCAGCATTTTAGAGCCATCGAAGTGCATGACCCACTTGGAATATGTTCCATACTCTTTAGGGAGTTCGACCTCTGTCCATTCGGCAACGAAGTTGGCCAATACTTGGGATTTAATGGCTTGGCGCGGTTTGGATGTTATATCGAATGGCAAGAGCTCAATGGCCCACTTGGCAATCCGGCCCATAGCATTGCGGTTGTTTATTATGTCATTGAGTGGTACCTCGGAAGCCACCATAATTGAGCACTCTTACAAGTAGTGTCGTAGCTTCTGGGATGCCATGAAGACCGCGTATGCTATATTTTGGTAATGAGGGTACCAGGATTTGCATGGTTGAGGACAGTGGCTACATAGTATACCGGTTTTGAAGTGGGAATTTGTGTCCATCCTCCTCTCACTCAACGGCGAGCACCGCGCTCACCACCTAGTGTGTTGCAGAGATGTACAATAACATCGGTTTGCCGATGTTCGGTGTGGCTAGGATTGGGTTGCTTGCTAAAAGGGCCTTTATTTCTTCTAGTCCGGTCGTTGCCGCATCCGTCCACTCGAAGTGGTCGGTGTGTCGGAGAAGGCGATAAAGTGGCAATGCTTTTTCTCCTAGTCTGGAGATAAAGCAGCTTAAAGCTGCCACGCATCTGGCTAGTTTTTGGACCTGTTTAAGGTCTGTTGGTGTAGCCAATTGTGACAAAGCTCGGATTTTTGTTGGATTTGCCTCAATTCCTCTATTGAAATGATGAAGCCTAGCAGTTTTCCAGCGGGAACGTCAAAAACACACTTTTCCGGATTGAGCTTGATGTCATATGTGCGAAGGTTATCGAATGTGAGACGCACGTCGTGTATTAATAACTCGACGTGCCTAATCTTGATGACAACGTCATCCACATATGCCTCAACTGTCTTGCCGATTTGTTTCTCCAGGCATGTTTGAATCATGTGTTGGTAGGTGGCGCCAGCGTTTTTAAGCCCGAAGGGCATAGTGTTGAAGAAGAAAGGCTCGTATGGGGTAATGAATGTTGTTGCGGCTTGATCAGACTCCTTCATTTTGATTTGTTAGTAGCCAGAGTATGCGTCGAGGAAACACAGTGAGTCGTGTCCGGCAGTAGCATCAATAATCTGATCGATGCGGGGGAGGGGGAAGGGAACCTTAGGGCAGGCCTTGTTGAGGTCTTTGAAATTGACGCATAGGCGCCATGATTTATCCTTCTTTGGCACCATCACTAGGTTTGCTAGCCAGTCCGGGTGTTTTATTTCTCTAATGAATCCGGCCTCGATTAACTTGGCTAGATACTCCCCCATAGCTTGTCGTTTGGGTTCGAAAAAGTGCCAAAGTGTTTGCTTGACCGGCTTATATCCCTTCAATATATTGAGGCTGTGTTCGGCCAACCTGCGTGGGATTCCTGGCATATCAGAAGGGTGCCAGGAGAATATTTCCCAGCTCTCGTGCAGGAACGCTCATAGTGCAGCGTCGACTGTTGGGTCCAGCTGTGCCCCGATGGAAACTGTCTTCTTGGGGTCCATCGGGTGGACTTGAAATTTGACTATTTCGTCTGCTGGTTTGAAGGAGGTGGATTTGGGCCGTTTATCAAGGATTACATCGTCCCTATCCACCATGGAGCGTAGTGCGGTTAACTCTTCATCCGCGAGGGCCTCGGACAGTGCCTTGAGGGCCAGGGACGCGGTTTTGTTTTCGGCGCGGAGGGCTATGTCCGAATCACTGGCGAGAGTGATAATACCATTGGGCCCGGGCATCTTGAGCTTTATATACCCGTAATGAGGTATAGCTTGAAATCATGTGAATGCATCTCGCCCCAACAGGGCGTGATATCCACTGTTGAAAGGGGCCACTTGGAAGGTTATCTCTTCGGACCGATAGTTCTCCAGCGTGCTGAATACCACGTCCAGTGTAATTTTCCCCGCGCATCACGCCTCCCGGCTGGGAATGATTCCTCGAAAGGTCGTATTACTTTGCTCGATGCGGCTCCTGTCTATTTCCATTTTATTGAGTGTATCCTCGTAGTTGAGGTTTAGTCTATTGCCGCTGTCCATGAGCACTTTAGTGAGCCGAAAGCTATCCACAATTGGATTGAGGACCAAGGCGGCTGGTTCCCGGACTAACCGGAATTTTGGTTCGTCAACTCGCGTTGAAAGTTATGGCCGTGTCGTTCCAGGGGTTTATTGTTGCGACTTGGCAGACTTCGACGAGGTCGTGGAGTGCCCTCTTGTGCCGATTGTTCGAAGCGGAAGTCTCTAAAACTGTCAATACTCTGAGGTCATCGTCCTCCGGGGGGTGTTGCTCTGAGGTGTTTTTGGTGAGGATATCCTCGCCGCTCTTGGCCACTTGGCGGAGTATCCAACATGCTCTAAGGCTGTGGGTTGGTACGGTATCCGTTGTCGTGTGTATTTTCCATGGCCTATCGAGCTATCCCTCCAGAACGGTTTCGCGCCCCATAATGGGCTTAGTTTTCTTCACTATGGGGTCGGGTGCCCCATGAGGGTGCATCCTTTTTGCTCGCCAGAGGGGTTGAGTGGAAACCGATGGTTCCCAACGAGCTATCTGAGTTTTCCAGGCGCTTTCCATTGCGTAGTACTTGTGTACTATGGTTGCCAAGTCAGCGAAGTGTAATACGCGGCGGCAGTTGATAGCGTTGAAGATTCCTTTGTCCGTGCAATTATTGCAGAATACTGAAATCACGTCCTCGTCGCGGCAATCTTTAATCTTGTCTTTGACAAGGAGGAATCTGGCCCAAAAGTGATGGACTGTTTCCTGAGACTGCTGTCATACGTACATAAGGTCGCATATATCCAGAGGGCCATAATTTCTTGGCGAATGTTGCTTATGGTGGGTGGCTTTAAATCCGATCCCTGACCCAATTTGGAGTCTGGAGTTTGAAAAACTTCCGAGCTTATTGGTTCGGGCTCCGGGATGTTAAATGATTTTCCAGGCTCGACGTCCGATTCTAGGTTTGGAGGCAGAAAGGTATCCGGCTCTTCCAGCTCGGAAATTCGAACATAGCTCGTCCTCAACACAGGGGAAAAGTTGTTGTTTTGCTCCTCTACGTCAGCTATCTGATGGGTGATCGGCGGAGATTTAATTTCTCTCTGATCGGGTTTAAGCCCAATCCGATCGTAGTCTGTAGCGACCCCCATGGCGGTGATGCGATCCAGGAGTTCGTTTAAAGACGATAAATCCGCCGGATCCATCTGTTTGAATTATTTGGAGTCAACACAGAGACGATTTTCGATGACCTGAGAAGTCATCGTCGGCTTGACGACCGAACGAGCGGTCATGGTAAAGCCGCCCAGCCAGAGGGTTTGGCATGAGGCGAGGGCTCCTCTAGAGGTGATACTGTCCTTGATGACAAGGCACGCCATCGATCCTGTCTTCGACGTCACAGCGAAACTCTCATTGAAAGCACCAATCTCGGTGTCAAAACCGGCGGATCTCAGGTAGGGGGTCTCGAACTGTGCGTCTAAGGTTGATGGTAACAGGAGACAGGGGACACGATGTTTACCCAGGTTCGGGACCTCTTTATGGAGGTAATACCCTACTTCCTGCTTGATTGATCTTGATGAATATGAGGATTACAAGAGTTGATCTACCACGAGATCGTAATGGCTAAACCCTAGATGTCTAGCCTGTATGATTGTGATTGCCTCTACGGAGTAAACCCTCCGGTTTATATAGACACCGGAGGGGCCTAGGGTTGTACAAAGTTGGTTTATAGACGAAGGAACCATCATATCCGAACGCCAAGCTTGCCTTCCACGTAAAGGAGAGTCCCATCCGGACACGGGAAGAAGTCTTCTGTCTTGTATCTTCACGGCCCATCAGTCCAGCCCACGTCACATAGGCCGGACGCCCGAGGACCCCTTAATCCAGGACTCCCTCACCTATAGGCACTCATTACATAAATCTAACTACTAGTTGTCTTCATGCATGTCAGATATAATTGCACACACTGATTTATCCACGAGAAACTCACGGAGCAATGTAATGGCCAATAAACTTGACGTCAATGATACCCAATATGATTGAACATGTAAAGGCAGTTCTTCAGAAGACTTGCAGAAAGATGTCGAATCCTATTCACCCCACAAGGTCCTTGCTCTAACTTGGCCCGTGATATGGGTACAACCTGCATATAATGTCCTAGAGTGCATCTACTCTATTGCAATACCATGTGCTTAGCCTGCTGATCATGCATGTAAATAGACCATGCCTTCCTGTTTTTTAGTACCTATTCCATTCGTGATAACATGTTTTCAAATTCAAGTATTGTCATTCTACTCTGTCGCAATGCCATCTGCTTAGTTTGGACATCATGCTTCTGAATATCTTATGCATTGTTATTCATTAGTATGTACTTTATCTGTCTACCATACCATATTTTTTTTGCATTGAAGTGTTGTTCTAGTGGTCTGTTGCAATGCCATCTTAGTTTCCCAATCATACACGCATATGTTGCCTTAGTGTTTTTATGTATGTATTTCGCTATCATACAGTTTTACATTCAAGTAGTGCTTTTTTATTCTGTTGTCCTGTCATATCCCTAGCTCTTATATCATACTCCCTCCGTCCGGATTACATGACGTAGAAATGGATAAAAATGATGTATCTAGAACTGAAATACGCCTAGACACATCCATTTATTTTCGGATGGAGGGAATACATGTCAATATTTCATGCCTTTCTATTCTTCAGTGCCTATTCCATCTCTCTGTCGTAGCATGTTTTATAACTGAAGCACCATTCTTCTATATAAGGCATGCAAGGGGAAGACGGCTATGTTAGAATCTGGAGGGTTACAAACAAGGTCTTTGCAAAATATCGAAACACCAGGAGATAGTAAACCAACTCTAGTGTTCATAGATACTTCTCCAGCATAGAGAAACCCAACTTCTACTGATAATATGCAGATTCAAGTGGCCAAAGAACTAGTCCACTCCAGTCCAGTAAAAATATGTCAACTCCATTCTACAAAAGCATGTGCGTATCCTCACATCATGAAATTTTATGGCATTCAGATCATATTTTCTACATGTTTCTTACCCATATCTCTTTTAGAAAATAAGCTTAAACGATAGAAGACTTTCTAAACTGGGATCGTGTTCGAGGAAAGTATCTTGTGGGAATTCTCTGTGCTCCAATGCTGATGTAAGTACCCGTTGTATATCACTAAAATTTTACATCAGCGTGTATTTTGTTAATCAGCATGAATCCAACCTTTATCTGATCTAAATTTACTGGTAGCAAAATGTATAATTAAAGGCGAAATTTTTGATTTTTGTAAGGAAAATTGCCTGGTAGTTTTGCATATTGAGTTGCATGAGTATACTATCTCATATCACGCACATTACTAAATTGTAGTGCTGTTCTGGTTGCCCAATCATTCATTGTGTCAATGTTGCTTTCCTATTACCTTACCTGGCTGATGATAACTGTGCCATATTGTGTTAATTTGGTGTAGGGTGGTGTGGTCTGGTTGCCCAAACGTTCATTGTGTCAATGTTGCTTTCCTATTATCTGACTTGGCCAATGATAGCAATGCTAGTATGTTAATTTGGTGCAGGCTGCTAAAGATAAGAAGACAAACTCTGAAAATAGCAAGGCAACCCCATTGTTTCTTTCCAATAAATCTAGGCCAGGTAATATAGCAATAACTCTTGATTAATTTGTTCGGTTCCCCTCCTAATTTATGTTATGATGTAATGTTCGAGACACTCTCCACTATCAATAATACAAGCCTGCCAAAATCACCATCTAAATCTGTTGAGTTTCCTCTGTCTTGAATCCAATAGAAAAAAATGTATGTTTGTGAATGAATTACTGGCGGAAGCAATCATGGAAATCATGGTGAAATTAGAGGTGCACATTCTTGCGCAATAACAACTGATCAATGTTTTCAGAGAAAGTGTAGCAAAGAAGGAAGAACTTGCTCACATGCTTATGGGCGTCATCGGCACTGAGGTCACAGATTGTGAGGTTGTAGATCGTTAAGTTCTGCTCATTTATTTGCACTGGCATCAATCTTTGATTGCCCAGTGGATGTAATTTCCTGTAATATATGTTGGATGTGCAATGTTTTTCCTTGTATGCCATATATTTTCTTAGCGCGCCTCGCATTCCAGCTAACTGGTCGCTAGGAAGGCAACAAACCAGTGAAATTATTAGTTAGGATGAACAATCATGGGACCTATATAAAGAAAGCGGCTCACTGCCCTTAATGGGCTTCCCTAATGGACTCACATGGGCCAAAATTGTCATAGGCCTTTGTTTGATCGGTTTTTGTCCTGTCCATTATTGCTTGTCGTAATGGGCTGAAATTACAGCTGGGCCGGAATCGGAGTTATCTAATTGGGCCAACTGACATGTTTGAACTTTAGCAGGCCCATTAAGTTAATGGACTGTAACCAGGCTGAAAGCACTATTAGGCCGCTATAATTGAAACGAGCCAACAGTTAATGCTCGGCCCTGTTACCTCCTGGGTTGTTAACAGGCTGACATCGAAGCGGGCAATAAGTGGGCCCATTGGACTTCACGGGCTGTTAATAGGCAATACTAAGGTCGGGCTATTTATGGTCCAACTGTATTTTGGGCCTTTAGCAGGCCGAAAGAGACAGCAGGCTCATAGTGCACCATGAAGAGCATGGACCGCTAAAAGGCCAAAAGTCAGGTCGGACTTTATATGGCCCAACTGTGTTGTGGGCCTTTAGCAGGCCAAAAGAGAAACCGGGCTGGTATTGGTCACGAAGAGCATGGGCCGTTAAGAGGCCAAAACTTAGGTCCAACTACAAATGGCCCAACTCATTTATGGGCCGTTAATGGGCTGAAAGACACATCGGGCTGGAAATTGGCTAAACACTTAAATGGGTCGCTAAAAGGCCGATAGACGTACATCCTGAAAATTGGCCCGTCCCTTGAATGGGCCATTAACAGGCCCAAACCACATGGGGCCGATGTTGAGCCCAAATATATAGTGGATGTTAACGGGCTCGAACTGATAATGGGCTGCAATGGTGTCAAATAGTTAGCGGGCCATTGACGGGCCGAATTGGCACATCTTGTATGGACCATGGGCTTAAATGGACCAGACACAAGTAGGCCCTATATGGGCTGGCCTGCTAATTTTGACTGGGCTGGCCTCTTTCACCTAAATGGGCCACTGTTGGGCCTTGCCACATGCCAACGTATCATAGGCGCCTCCTGTACAATGAGTGGATGGCATCTGTCCCAACGCTGAGCCGACACGTGGATCCTCCAGTGAATGAGAATTTTACACGTGGAAAATCCCCATTGGTCAGGGCTGTTAATGGGTTATCAGATCCAAACCAGAACCCGATAGCTTAACGGCGACCCGTTACGGTGGATGCCACATGTCAGTTACCCTTGACGAAAACACTTCCATGATGTGCCATTTATGATCATGGAAGTGGACACATCCATGATGTTAATTTTGGTATTGTCATGGAACACTTCTACGACAGCACATCTATGACTATCTTGATTCTGTCATAAAATCGTCATGGATGTACATGCATGAAAGAAAACGTGACCTACTATGAGAAACACGTATCATCACGGAAGTGGTTTTTTTGTAGTGGTGTGTGATAAGGATACTATCACACACATTCACTTCTCCTAAACCGTATGTGATCTATAATTAAGAATAGGAATATGAAACATCGGACCGTCATACCAGTGTCATACAAGATAACTATCGCACATGCTATTATGTGGTGCTACATTTACGATGCCTACGACATCCAAAATAGTTCATGATTGTCAACCATGTACGATAAGGCGATTATCACAAACATTTAGTTTGTTCGCACTAATTGTGATATTGTCTGACATCATGATATGTCCATTTTGCATCATGTTTTCCTACTGTCATATATTGTGTTTTTATTCATTATAACACTTTGTGGAGTAATTCCAATGCCTTTTCTCTCACAATATGCAAGGTTTACACAAAGAGGGAGATTGTGGGTAGCTGGAATTCTGGACCTGAAAAAGCTATGTCAGAGATACCTATTCTGCACATCTTCAAATGAGCTAAAATTTTACGAAGATTTATTTTGAAATATATAAAAACTATTGGAGAAAAGAAATACCAGGGGAGGTACCCAGGTGCCCACTAGGCACCAAGGCACCCTGGTGGTAGTGGGCCCCCTAGCCAGCCTCCGGTGCCCATCTTCTGGTATATAAGGTCATTTGCCCTAGAAAAAAATAAGGAGAGGACTTTCAGGATGGAGCACCAGGTGGAACTTGGGCATGAGCACTTTTTCTCTCCGAATGAGCGATTCTGCCGGGGATACTTCCCTCCGGGAGGAGGAAATTGAAGCTGTCGTCATCACCAACAACCGTCCCATAGTGGGAGAGCTAATCTACATCAACATCTTCAATAGCGCCATCTCATCTCAAAACCCTAGTTCATCTCTTGTGTTCAATCTTTTTACCAAAACCTCATATTGGTACCAGTGGGTGACTAGTAGTGTTGATTACATCTTGTAGTTGATGCTAGCCGGTTTATTTGGAGGAAGATTATATGTTCAGATCTATTATGCTATTCAATACCCCTCTGATCTTGAGCATGGATATGTTGTGTAAGTAGTTACTTTTGTTATTGAGTACATGGGAGAAGTCTTGTCATTAGTAATCATGTGAATTGATATTCATTCGATATTTTGATGATATGTATGTTGGGATTCCCTTAGTGGTGTTATGTGAACGTCGACTACATGACACTTCACCATCTTTGGGCCTAAGGGAATGCATTGTGGAGTAGTTATTAGATGATGGGTTATTAGAGTGACAGAAGCTTAAACCCTAGTTTATGCGCTATTTCCTAAGGGGTTGATTTGGATCCATATGTTTAATGCTATGGTTAGATTTTATCTTAATTCTTCTTTCGTAGTTGCGGATGCTTGCGAGAGGGGTTAATCAGAAGTGGGAGGCTTGTTCAAGTAAGAACAACACCCAAGCACCAATCCACCCACGTATAAAATTATGAAAGCGGCGAATGCAAATCAAACCAACATGAGGGAAGTGACTAGATGAAATTCCCATGTGTCCTCAAGAACTCTTTGCTTATTATTAGAGATCATTCCGACCTATCTTTTGCTACAAAATGGATTTGGCTACCTTGCTGCACTTTTGTTACCATTACTATTACTTGCTTGTTACAAATTATCTTGCTAACAAACTTCCAGTTACTGACAATTTCAGTGCCTGTAGAAATTACCTTGCTGAAAACTGATTGTCAATTCCTTCTCTCCTCGTTGGCTTCGACACTCGTACTTATCAAAATGACTACAATTGATCCCCTATACTTGTGGGTCATCAAGACTCTTTTCTGGCGCCGTTGCCAGGGAGCAACGCGCTTTTGGTGAGTGGAAATTGGTAAGGAAAAATTTATTTTACGTGCTGAAATTTATAGTTACTTGTTACTATAGAAAACAATCCTTTGAGGGGTTTGTTCGGGGTATCTGCCCCTCGACCGGAAGCACAAAGATTTTCTTCTCAACCTACTACACCTACTGAAAATATTGGTTATGATATTCCTTCGGGTATGATAGAGAAACTTCTAGCTAATCCTTATGCAGGGATTGAACATTACATCCTGATATGCACCTAATCTATGTGGATGAAGTTTGCAGATTATTTAAGCTTGCACCTTTATCCGTAGATGTGGTTAAGAAGATGGTTTTCTCTTTATCTTTGGGGGGGAAAGCATTAACAGGGTATAGGCTATGTGATGATCTTGGAGCTTGGGATTGGAATTGATTGAAATTGGAAGTTCATCAAAAGTTTTATCCTGTGCATCTAGTTCATCGTGATCAGAATTAGACATTACATCTATGCCCTTAACTCAAACCCACTACTCTGTTTTGCCCCTAATTTTTAGGTATGCTCAGTTTTGCCCCTCCGTCGTTAGTTTCACTTATAGAAATGACCTTCTGTGTCGTTACCGTCTGATCAAAGGGCTTTGACCATCCTGAAAAAATAGCAAAAAAATATAAAAAATTGGAACTTTGTGGGAGCGAGGATACTCATGTCTGCAAGGTGTGTACAAATTTTCATGCCGTTCGGACACCCTGGGAGCTCGTGGATAAGGAGAACATAAATTTTGTATGTATGTGAACAGTAAATTCCAAAAAAGAGAAAAATAAAAAAATATGGAACTATGTGGGACTGAAGATACTCAACTGTGCAAGATGTGTGCACATCGTAGGACCTCGTGGAGAAAAAAAACAAAATTTAGCTCAATATTTTTTGAAAAAATGCACTATTTTGTTTTTTCTTCTCTAGAGCGCCTCGTACGTCATTTGATCACCAAAACTTGCAAGCACCTTGTGCACTCAAGCCTCTTTGAAGCAAAAAAATTCAACTTTTTATGAATTTTGTTGCTATTTTTTTCAAATTTAATGTTCATAGGCGTAAAATTATTCTTTTTTCCTTTGCCACGAGCTCCCGCAATGTCCAACCAACACAAAAATTTGCACGCACCTTGCGGACATGACTATCTTTGATCCCACAAAATTTCGGACTTTTGGAATTTTTTTTGCTATTTTTCCTGGATGGTCAAAGTCCTTTGACCGGACGGTAACAGCGCAAAAGGGCGTTTCTATAAGTAACACTAATGCAGGAGGGGCAAAACTGAGCATACCTAAAAATTAGGGGCAAAACTGAGTAGTGGGTTCGAGTTAGGGGCACAATAATTTTTGGCCTCGTGAAGGAGAAAGTATCACTCAAGCTTGGGGAGGGGGGCTTAAATACATGATGTATACATGCCCCAATCATGAGCTCTCAAGGGAAATTATCTGACAAAATTTGTATGCTCGGCTTTCTCATGATGATCAAACCATGCTCGATTCTTCTTCGCCTAGTTCTTTTATGAAGAAAACTATTGAATTCAAGTGGGACCTTCTTGAAAGAATTAAATGCAACTCCGAAGATTGGGAACTCGACAAAGGTAATGAGTTAGGTATGACACTTAAGTGCGATTGTGTTAAATCTTTTATGGATACTGATGCTTTTCACAAGTTTATCACTAAATATGGACTTGACTCTGAGATAGTTGCCTCGTTTTGTGAATCATTTGCTACTCATGTTGATCCCTAAGGAGAAGTGGTTTAAATATCACCCCCTATTAAAGAAAAGGTTGAGGAGCCAGTTATAGTTAAAGATGAAACTATCATTTATAATGTTGACCCAGTTGTGCCTACCGCTTATATTGAAAAACCACCTTTTCCTGTTAGGATAAAGGAACATGCTAAAGTTTCGACGTGGTTAACAAAAGTAATATTAGAGCACCTAGAACTTCTAAACAAATTAAATAGAACCTAGTGTTGCTATGGTTAAAGATCTCTTGGTCGATAATATTTATGGGCATGTTATTTATTTTGTGATGAAGATGCTAGAATTGCCAAACCCGATAGTAAAGATAAGAATAAGCCTGTTGTTGGCATGCCTATTATCTCAGTTAAAATAGGAGATCATTGCTATCATGGTTTATGTAATTTGGGTGCTAGTGTGAGTGCTATCCCTTTACCTTATATTAAGATATTATGAATTATATAGCACCTGCTGAAATAGAAGATATTGATGTTACTATTAAAATTGCAAACAAAGACACCATTACACAACTTGGGATTGTTAGAGATGTTGAAGTCTTGTGTGGGAAAATATAATACCCTACTGATTATCTAGTTCTTGGTTCTCCACAAGATGACTTTTTCCACAATATTTTGTAGACCTTTCTTGAACATTGTTAATGCTAAGATAGATTGCAATAAAGATATTGTCAGTGTAAATTTTGGTGATGTGTCTCATGAGTTTAATTTCTCTAAGTTTCATATACATCCTCTTGATAAAGAATTGCCTAGTAAGGATGAAATAATTAGTCTTGCTTCTATTGCCGTACCTCCTACTGATCCGTTAGAACAATATTTGCTAGACCATGAAAAGGATATGCACTTGCATGAAAGAAATGAAATAGATAAAATATTCTTTGATCAACAACCTATTCCTAAACAGAATTTGCCTGTTGAAACTCTAGGAGGACCTACTCCACCTACAGGTGATCCTGTGTTTGAATTAAAACAATTGCATGATATATTGAAATATGCTTATCTTGATGAGAAGAAGATATATCATGTTATTATTAGTGATAAACTTATAGAGCATTAATAAAAGAGATTATTAAAAACTCAGAGGAAGCACCGTGCTGCTATTGGATATACTCTTGATGATCTTAAGGGCATTAGTCCCACTCTTTGTCAGCACAAGATTAATATGGAACCTGATGCTAAACCAGTTGTTGATCATCAACGACGATTAAATCCTAAGATGAAGGAACTGGTAAGAACCGAAATACTAAAGCTTCTAGAAGCAGGTATAATCTATCCCATAGCTGATAGTAGATGGGTAAGTCCTGTTCATTGTGTCCCTAAGAAATGAGGTATTATTGTTGTTCCTAATGATAAAAATGAACTTATACCACAAAGAATTGTGACTGGTTATAGGTTGGCAATTGATTTTAGAAAATTAAACAAAGCCACTAGAACAGATCATTACCCTTTGCCTTTTATTGATCAAATGTTAGAAAGATTGTCAAAGCACACACACTTTTGTTTCCTTGATGGATATTCCGGTTTCTCTCAAATAACTGTATCACAACCTGATCAATCGAAAATCACCTTTATTTGTAACTTTGGAACTTATGCTTATACACGTATGCCTTTTGGTTTATGCAATGCAGCTGCTACCTTTCAAAGATGTATGACTGCTATATTTTCTGAATTTTGTGAAAAGATTGTTGAGGTTTTCATGGATGATTTTTTCCTTTACGGAACTTCTTTTGATGATTGCTTAAGCAACCTTGATTGAGTTTTGTAGAGATATGAACAAACTAATCTTGTCTTGAATTGAATTGGAAGAAGTGCCACTTTATGGTGAATGAAGGTCTTGTCTTGGGGCACAAAATTTCTGAACGAGGTATTGAGGTGGATAATGCTAAAATTGATACAATTGAGAAAATGCCATGTCCTAAAGATATTAAAGGTATTCGAAGTTTCCCTGGTCATGCTGGTTTTTATAGGAGGTTTATTAAAGAATTCTCAAAAATTTCTAGGCCTCTTACTAATCTCTTGCAAAAAGATGTTCCATTTGTTTTTAGTGATGATTGTGTAGAAGCCTTTGAAACACTTAAGAAAGCATTAACTTCCACACCTATCGTTCAACCACCTGATTGGAACTTACCTTTTGAAATTGTGTGTGATGCTAGTGATTATGTTGTCGGTGTTGTTCTAGGGTAAAAAGTTGATAAGAAATTAAATGGTATCCATTATGCTAGTAAGACTCTAGACAATGCTCAAACAAATTATGCTACTACAGAGAAAGAATTTTTAGCGGTTGTGTTCGCTTGTGATAAACTAAGATCTTACATTGTTGATTCTAAAGTAATTGTTCAAGCCAATCATGCTGCTATTAAGTACCTTGTGGAAAAGAAAGATGGTAAACCTAGACTCATTAGGTGGGTTCTTTTGCTACAATAATTTGACTTGCATATTATTGATAGGAAGGGAATTGAGAATCCCATAGCTGATAACTTGTCTAGGTTAGAAAATATCCTTGATCACCCACTGCCTATTGATGATAGCTTCCCTGATGAACAACTAGCCGTCATAAATGCTTCTGGTAGTACTCCTTGTTATGCAGATTATGCTAATTACATTGTCTCTAAATTCATACCACCTAGTTTAGCATACCAACGAAAGAAAAAAATCTTCTTTGATTTAAGACATTACTTTTGGGATGATCCACATCGTTATAAAGAAGGAGTAGATGGTATTATTAGACGTTGTATACCTGAGCATGAACATGAACAAATCCTACAGAAATGTCACTCCGGAGCCTATGGAGGATATCATGCGGGAGATAGAACTGCACACAAGGTATTACAATCTAGTTTTTATTGGCCTCTCTTTTCAAGGATACTCGTAAGTTTGTTTTATCTTGTGATGAGTGTCAAATAATTGGTACTATTGGTAGACGTCAGGAAATGCCTATGAATTATTCACTTGTTATTGAACCATTTGATGTTTGGGGCTTTGATTATATGGGACCTTTTCCTTCCTCTAACGGGTATACACATATTTTGGTTGTTGTTGATTATGTTACTAAGTGGGTAGAAGTTGTTCCAACTAGTAGTGCTGATCATAACACCTCCATTAAAATGCTTAAAGAAATTATTTTCCCAAGGTTTGGGGTCCCTAGATATTTAATGACTGATGGCGGTTCACATTTTATTCATGGTGCTTTTCGTAAATTACTTGCTAAATATGATGTCAACCATAGAATTGCATCCCCGTATCATCCTCAATCTAGTGGTCAGGATGAGTTGAGAAATAGAGAAATAATGTTAATATTGCAAAAGACCGTCAATAGGTCTCGAAATAATTGGTCCAAGAAACTCGATGATGCACTTTGGGACTATGGAACAGCTTATAAAAATCATATGGGTATGTCCCCATATAAAATGGTTTATGGAAAATCTTGCCATTTGCATCTTGAGTTAGAACATAAGGCATATTGGGCAATTAAAGAACTCAATTCTGATTTCAAACTTGCTGGTGAAAAGAGGTTAATTAATATTAGCTCATTAGATGAATGGAGAACCCAAGCCTATGAAAATGCCAAATTGTTCAAAAAAAGTTAAAATATGACATGATAGAAGAATCCAAAGGCGGGAATTCAAAGTAGGTGAGTATGTTCTATTGTACAATTCTCCTTTTAGACTTTTTGCAGGAAAACTCCTCTCTAAGTTGGAAGGACCATATATGATTGAAGAATTTTATCGCTCTAGAGCTATTAAGATAAATAATGCTGAAGGCACTAATCGAAGGTGGTCAATGGACAAATAAGTAAGAACTATATTTCATGTACACCTATTAATGTTTAAACTAACATTATTCAAACCATGACACCGGACGAATACATAAAAGAGATCTTCCAAAACACTCCAGAACCATGAAAAGGAAGAGGTACGTAATACGGTAAGTAAACAGACTCCAAAAATTCCGCAAAATTATTTTCTGTCGATTTTGGAATATTAGAAAAATAAATAAAAAATAAGAAACACCCGAGAAGGCATCCCAGGTGCCCCTAGGCACCAGGGCGTGCCTGTCCCCCCTAGCGCGCCCTGGTGGGTAGTGGGCCCCTTGGTAACCTTCCCGACTGTGTGTTCCTATGGTATACTTGTTTACCAAGATAAAAATTCTTCATACATGCCTCCAGATGATTTGACCACCACATCACGGAAATATCCTCTGTTCTTGTTTCGTGCTATTTTTCTGCCAGATCTGAAAGTATGTCGTGACAAGATTCAAATGGAGAGTGCTACGTTTCCCACTATGTTGCAGATCCGAAGATCTTTGAGGATATTTATCCCTACCTATGGCCCACCGATGAGGAGGAAGATACTGACTTGGAGGAAACGGGGGATGCCAACTCAGTTGAAGATGAAGTTCCACTACCTCAACCTGGAGATATGCACGTGGAATTCAAGTAGTCAAGACTTCCAAATGGAGTAAACAAATCTAAGATCCAATTATCTCGTCCCATTTTCCGCGGGAAAGCAAGGAGACATTATGCAAAAGGATATTGAAGCTTGAGCAAGAAAACGATGATTTGAGGGAGGAAAATTTTATCCTCAAACATAAGCTGGAGAAGAAGAATGCCACTTCATCATCACCAAAGAAGGATACTTGAGTACACGGGTACGGGAACTCCCCTTGGCTTTCACTAAGCTTTGGGGAGGTGCCCCGGTATTGTATCACCATCATTTTTATTATCTTCACCCGTTTTAAGTTCGATACTTAGTTATTTCGTGATTTAGTTGAATAAAAGTTTAGTATGATCTATTTTCCAGTGCTAGTTTCATGATCTATCCATCTATGTAATCGAGTTGAGAGTTATATAATAAAGATTATTTAGAGTTTTGGCTCTTTACTTTTATGTTTCAATCAAAATAAAGAAAATAATGAAAAAGATCATATGCTAATCTTATCGAAAGTAATGATATTACATAAGGAAAACTATATGTGGTAAAATTTGTTGAAAGTTGACAAACATAGCATTGGCCAATGATGCAATTCATGAAAGAATTAATAATGTGAGAGAAGATTCACATGCAAATATACTATCTTGGACATCTTTTATGATTGTGAGCCCCCATTAAGTATTTTATGTAAAATTGTTGACGTTGGACAAGTAAGACAACATAATGATTTGTGTTTGTTCATATTCACACAGAAGTTATATTGTCATAGATCCTCCAACATGTGGTGCTTGCTCAATATCTTTGCTAGCAAAAAATTTGCACCAAGTAGAGATACTACTTGTGCATCCAAAAACCTTAAACCCAATTTCATGTTTTGAGAGTCCACTATACCTACCTATGGATTGAATAAGATCCTTCAAGTAAGTTCTCGTTGGTGCATAAGGCAATAAAAATTGCTTCTAAATATGTTTGATCTTTTATGTAAGGGAAAATAGGCGTTGTACAAACTTGTGATGGCAAAGTAATAGAGGCGACAGACTACATAATAAAGGTTGCTATCATAAGGGGCAATATAATGTGACGTTCTTTTGCATTAAGAGATTGTGCATCCAAAACAAAAAGCATATGACAACCTCTGCTTCCCTCTACGAAGGGCCTATCTTTTACTCTTATGTATTTACTTTTTATGCAAGAGTCAAAAGTGTTCTCCTCTATTTTTTATTTTTCTATTTTGCAAGAATCATGTGGTGGGGAAAGATCTAGGGACATGAATCCAGTTGGATATGAGTGATCATGAACTATTATTGTTGACATCACCCTTGAGGTGAATAAGTTGGGAGGCGAAATTATAAGCCTCTATCATTCTATGTGTCTGGCTGAAACTTTCTGCTCCATATATATGTTGTGAGTGTTAGCAATCATACTAGACTAAATGATGGTTGAGTATGTGGACTTGCTAAAAATCTCTGACATGAGACCCTTCCTGAAAATATGATGATTTGCAATTGCATTGTTGACCGAGAACATAGTTTATTAGTTTTCAAGAAAGTTAATGCTTTATACTTCAATGTTGTGATGAATTGTTACTTGCTCATGAGAAGTTTTATGATAAATTTTATTGTTGATATAATAATGATCATGATGCTACTATGTTTGTATTTTGTTTTTATCGACACATCTCTCTCTAAACATGTGGACATGATTTTCGATATCGGATTTCGCTTGAGGACAAGCGAGGTCTCAGCTTGGGGCAGTTGATACGTCCCTTTTGCATCATGTTTTCCTAATTTTATTTATAGTGTTTTTATTCATTACAATTCTAATGCCTTTTCTCTCATATTATGCAAGGTTTACACAAATAGGGAGATTGCCGGTAGCTGGAATTCTGGACCTGAAAAGGCTATGTCAGAGATACCTATTCTGCATATCTCGAAATGAACTGAAAATTTACGGAGATTTGTTTTGGAAAATATAAAAAATATTGGAGAAAATAAATACTAGAGGGGCCCCACCCAGGTGCCCACTAGGCATCAGGGCGCACCTATCCCCCCCCCCCCCAGTGTGCCCTGGTGGATAGTGGGCCCATGGCGAGCCTCCATTGCCCATCTTCTGGTATATAAGGTCATTTGCCCAAGATAATAATAAGGAGAGGACTTTCAGGATGGAGCGCCACCGTCTCGTGGTGCAACTTGGGCAGGAGCACTTTTGCTCCCTAGCAGAGCAATTCCGCCGGGAATACTTCACTCCAGGAGGGGGAAATCGAAGCTATTGTCATCACCAACAACCCTCTCATCATGGGAGGGCCAATATTCATCAACATCTTCAACAACACCATCTCATCTCAAAACCCTAGTTCATCTCATGTGTTAAATCTTTGTATCAAAATCTCAGATTGGCACCTGTGGGTGACTAGTAGTGTTGATTTCATATTGTAGTTGATGCTAGCCGGTTTATTTGGTGGCAGATTATATGTTCAGATCTATTATGCTATTCAATACCCCTTTTATCTTGAGAATGAATATGTTGTGTGAGTAGTTATTTTTGTTCTTGAGTACATGGGTGGAGTCTGGTCATAAGTAATCATGTGAATTTGATATTCGTTCAATATTTTGATGATATGTATGTTGTGATTCACTTAGTGGTGTTATGTGAACGTAGACTACATGACACTTCACCATCTTTGGTCCTAAGGGAATGCATTATGGAGTAGTTATTAGATGATGGATTGCTACAGTGACAGAAGCTTAAACCCTAGTTTATGCGCTATTCTATAAGGGGCTGATTTGGATCCATATGTTTAATGCTATTGTTAGATTTTATCTTAATTCTTCTTTGGTAGTTGCGGATGCTTGCGAGAGGGGTTAATCATAAGTGGGAGGCTTGTTGGTGAACCCACATATCAAATTATCAAAGTAACGAACGCAAATCAAACCAACATGACGAAAGTGAATAGATGAAATTCCCATGTGTCCTAAAGAACTCTTTGCTTATTATTAGAGATCATTCCAGCCTGTCCTTTGCTACAAAAGGATTGGGCTACCGTGCTGCACTTTTGTTAGCGTTACTATTACTTGCTCATTATCTTGCTATCAAACTACCTGTTAGCGACAATTTCAGTGCCATTAGAAATTACCTTGCTGAAAGCCGCTTGTCATTTCCTTCTGCGCCTCGTTCGGTTCGACACTCTTACTTATCGAAAGGACTACGACTGGTCCCCTATACTTGTGGGTCATCACATCACACATGCTTCGCAAATGGCAACTGTGTGCATGGTCGCACACATTTCCTCTCCGCAAACCATGTCGGATTATGATGTATATCACACATGTTTGTGCTTTTACAGACCGTGTGCGCCGTAACGACTTGCAGAGCATATTTTGACCTTAATTAAATCGCTGCTATTTAAAGTAGTACCAAATTTGAATTTTAAAGTTGGCTATAATTGTATTCATATCCATCAGGTTAAACAACCATTGCATTATTCGATTCGCAGATACATATGTTCAAGAATTCCATAAGGACCAAATAAAGAATGATGAACTAGGGTTGCATACCTGTACTATTAAACACAGTAAAGAAAGATGCAAAAGACATTCTGGTTGCTGAACAAGGTGAAGTGGAATGCCTGTATTGTGATGTCCTTCATGCAGAAGGCACACACGACTCTAGTCCAACCCCTTGTGATGGCTGACTGCCCATCCTTCACTGTCTTCATGACTCACGAGGACATCTAGATAGTCATTGTGTTCTGGTAGAAATACTTTAACCTTTGCATGCCCACAAATCATGTAGTTTGAGAGTTAATCTTGAGTAAACTACTTCAAGAACCACTACAAAGGAAAAAAGATTCAAACAATGTCATCTAACACGACTCATTATGGGCAGTAAAAAGAAGGCTGCATAGTTCTTACTTACCACGTTGTAGTTCACTGTTGTCTTGGATAAAGTGTAAATAAATAGTTTAGTTGCCATGTTTTGACCCATTTTACTAACAATCTTTATTAGTTTCCTCACTTGATGCTGGTTCATCAATATCTCATTGCCCCATATGTAGAAAGGGTTGAAGCATGAGTGTTTACCAATGGCATGTACCTAAAAGCACCAAGTTAATATTATAAGCTAAACAACAATTGCACGATGATGTAGTACAACACTCCCTCCATCCTATTATATAAGATATTATAACATCCAATATACTCACGACATGGACGAATAAACATGTTTTATTATGGGGCGGAGGAAGTTTATTACATTT
The DNA here is from genome assembly GCF_018294505.1 of Triticum aestivum. Taxonomy (NCBI): domain Eukaryota; kingdom Viridiplantae; phylum Streptophyta; class Magnoliopsida; order Poales; family Poaceae; genus Triticum; species Triticum aestivum. The sequence goes on along the minus strand of NC_057806.1, from coordinate 256,184,784 downwards.
TTACATATATTAGCCGATTAACTACACTTAACTGCTGTTGTGTTGTTGTTGTTGTTGTTGCTGCTGTTGTTGTTGTTGTTGTTGTTGTTGTTGTTCTTGTTGCTCTTCTATGTATATCTAGACATCATCAGAACATTAAGGTAACACTCTTATTTTGAGACTACGATTGCCAAAGGTTGCCACGCCTAAGGTTAGGCAAGTTTGACAAACTTAGGTGTGTGTTTGGTTCAAGGCACATCTTAGGCAAGCCACACTATGGTCCCACATCACATACACTCAAAAAGTGTGGCAAGATTCTCTTAGGTGTGCCAACTTGTGGCTCTTGTTTTGAAAAACTAACCCCTTGGCAAGTTTGGCAACATTGTATGGCAAAGTGTGGTACTCCTAGGCCTAGAAAGAAACATCCCTTCCTTGTTGTTATGTGGCCTAGGATTTCATATTTAGTCATTCAGTACAATGCATCTTGCTATGTAGCCTAAGATATGTTAGATATGTCTCTAGTTAACCTGCCGATAAATGGGTTACAGATATATTCAATTAAATGTCTGAATCGATGATACGTCTCCAGCGTATCTATAATTTTGATTGTTCCATGCTATTATATTATCTGTTTTGAATGTTTTACATGGATCAAAATGCTATTTTATATTATTTTTGGGACTAACTTATTAACCTAGAGCCCAGTGCCAGTTTATGTTTTTCCATGTTTTGAGGTTCGCAGAAAAGGAATACCAAATGAAGTCCAAATGGAATAAAACCTTCACGATGATTTTTCTTGGACCAGAAGACACCCAGGAGACTTGGAGTGCAAGTCAGAAGAGCCACGAGGCAGCCACAAGGGTGGAGGGCGCGCCCCTACCTTGTGGGCCCCTCGGTGACCCCCTGACCTAGATCTTCCTCCTATATATTCACATATATTCTCAAACCACCAAAAGCATCGACAAAAACACTTCTCCACCGCCGCAACCTTCTATTCCCGTGAGATCCCATCTTGGGGCCTTTTCCGACATCCTATCGGAGGGGGGTTCGATCACAGAGGGCCTCTACATCAACTCTATTGCCCTTCCGATGAAGCGTGAGTAGTTTACCTCAGACCTACGGGTCCATAGCTAGTAGCTATGGCTTCTTCTCTCCCTTTGATTCTCAATAACATGTTCTCCTCGATATTCTTGGAGATATATCCGATGTAATCTTATTTTGCCGTGTGTTTGTCGAGATCCGAGGAATTGTGGATTCATGATTAGCTTATCTATGAATATTAATTGAATCTTCTCTGAATTCTTTTATGCATGATTTGATATCTTTGCAATTCTCTTTGATCTATCGGTTTAGTTTGGCCAACTTGTCACGACCGGGTTTTCCGGGTAATAAATTTCCAGAAAAGACCGTCGTGCTCATCAGCCCCAGGATTACTGTTAGCTGATGAGGCTCCAACTTGATACAGAAATTCCAAGCAAAATACAAAATATGTAGTACAAGACCATTCTGGCCTGTGAGTACAACAAATGGTTTCTAGTGGTTGATGGCGGAAGCGGGTTGTGAAACATCAGTGTCTATGGGACTCCATTTCCCACGGGAACAGCTGACCAGGTTAATTCCTATCTTCGCGAGGCTGCTATCTCCATTGTGTGGGTTCCGGGGCTGGCATCGCGTCGCTCCTCTCCGAGCAAGAAAATCTGGCCAAGACAATAGCCAGGGACAAGCCAGTGAGTACTTTGAATGTACTCGCAAACATTATGAACATAGGTATAATATAACAATGATGTGCTGAAAACATTTTATGCTCATGACGTCAGTCACAATAGATAAATGAAACTCTGATGCGTGCAAGCAAGTTATTTATAAAATTGCAATAACATAGGTAGTATTAAAAACTTATGAAAACAAATAACAAGCAATGCCACAGTCGGGCGTCTGAGCGACACCACATAAAGGGCTTTAAAAGAAATGCCACAGTCGGGCGTCTGAGCGACACCACATAAAGGGCTTGCCACAGTCGGGCGTCTGAGCGACACCACATAAAGGGCTTTAAAAGAAATGCCACAGTCGGGCGTCTGAGCGACACCACAAAAAGGGCTTTAAAAGAAATGCCACAGTCGGGCGTCTGAGCGACACCACATAAAGGGCTTTAAAAGAAACAATCATAGTGAATATCCCGGAGGAAGAACCATCCCAGAGATACTCGATAATAACAATAATACCACGGGTTAGTCAACAATAATAATAATCATAGTTCTCACAAATCACAAGCAGTATTTCTGGTTAACAGCTTCACCTCCGAAGACCGACACTAAGACCAACACCTGACCCATCCCAGACTGTAATCCTTAACCATGGACACGGCTATTCGAATAGGTTTATTCTCTGCAGAGGGTGTACTCTTTACCCACGAGTAACGGATTTCTTTAGTCCATCGGGACTAATTCCGTCTACGGTCTTTTTGTTGAAAACACACCTAACTTGCACACACCAGCTTATCTCACACGTGTCTGGAATCACCCACGACACCTGTTAAGCAAACTCTAAGTGGGGAGGCTACAACCTCGCGTAGCATGGGATCAAACTTATATCACGCGCTCTAAGGGGTGGCCTCCCCTCTCGGTCCCAACCGGAAACACCCATGCCCCTGGACCAGGTGGCCTTCCTACCAGCTACAACCGGTATCATCCACCCTGGCCTCTCTGTACGGTGTGTGCTAGAAAGAGGTTGACAACTTACTGAACCGTACTCTACTTGCTGTAGAGACGAGTGGTAGTACGAAACAAGTATGGGGGTTACTGGAACAAGACTCGATCTACGGTCGACTCAGGAGGTTAAGTATTCCCTGCATGATTAGTATAACGAATATATTTCAACCAATACAATCAACACTCATTATATCTTACCATGCCATACCGGACATAACCGTCCCGACGGTGACCGGCGACAAACTCATGCCTACCCAAGGCAGAGGTTTTCCCGGTTCCTACCGGTATGCATGCAAGGCACATGAGGATGATTATCATCACAAGTGTGTTCATTTCCAACAGCATGGAAATCAATAACATGCATCCATGCATATGATCATATCACATGAAATAACAAGTCCTTCGAAATGCGGTGGTGTTATAAATGCATCAATGATCACACCAAAAATATTATGCCGGGATTCAGAATGCTTGCCTTCAATGTGTGGAAAGGCAGGGTGCTCTCCAAACTTTTGAAAGTTTTCTTCTCTTTCCCCAAAATCCTATTTGGAAATATATTTGAATTAACACACATTTCAAAAACAGAACAAAAAAGTTGTTTGAAATTTTTTCAAATAAATCTTAAAATAAACTAGACCAAATTTGAGGAAGGTAGGAAAAAGAATCAACTCATTTGGAGTTACATTTAAAAAGTTATCGCCAGTCAAAGTTCCGGTCAAAATCTGTTTTTAAATTAAAGCAGAAAAGAAAACGTTTTGAAGAGATTACGCTTTCGCGCAGAGAAGACGTATTACGGGTATGACGCCTCCACTTACTCCAGCGTGGACGGCGCGGGGTCGCTGACAGTGGGTCCAGGGGCCCACTGGTCAGGTTTGACCAGTCGCCGCGTGTCGTCTCCCTCCTCTGCCCGAGCGGAGCGGGGCTCCGGCGATCGTCGCCGGCGTTTGGCTGCTCCTCGCGGGCCCCCGAGGGTAGGGATGGATCCGCACGGCTAGGGCGGTTCTCCCGGTGGTCGTAGGGTCGTCGGAGGTGGAGGAAATCACCGGCGGCGAGCTCCGCGGCGGAGGGAAGCTCCGGTGACAAAGTGATTTGTTGGCGGCGATGGCTCCCGATCAAAATTAAGTAGGGGGTTGGGTTCGCAGGGGAATGAGGAAGTTACTGGCGAAGAGAACGGAGAGGGGGAGGTACTGGAGGTGCCGGATTGGCCGGGGCGGTGGCGGCGGCAGGAGTTGCCGGAGATGAGGAAGGAGGCCTCCCCGGGTCGAATGCGAGGCAGGGGAGCGCCGTGGGGGTAGCATGAGGTCGCCTGCGTGCTTGGGGAGGCTCGGGGGCCTCCACTTATAGTGCGACGAGGTCGGTTCCGCGGCGGTGGATAAGGGCGGCCGGCGAACCGTCGTTCTGTAGCAGCAGGGTATCGTGGCGGCGACGAGCGCTAGAGGACACACTCGCGGATGAGCACGCGCTGTTCCAGGGGCCAGGTGGCGAGCGTGAGAGGCTTTGGCGGCGCCGAACGGCGCAGGGCTGTCGGGCGGCGGTGGCGGCTAGCGCTTGGCCTGCCGGGCGCGGCGGGGGCTGCTTGGCGCGTTGCTGCGAGGAGGGGAGCGTGTGGCGTGGTGCTGCAGAGCGGGCCAAAGCCGTGGGGCCAGCGTGTCGGCTCGTGTGCGCGGCTGCAATTGGCGCGCTCTGGGCGCGTCCAGTGCACGCACACCAGATGTTCGACACAATGACGCGGCATGCTACAGGTCGCAGGTGAGGGTGGGGTTTACCAGATCGAGGTTAGGAGCAACGGGGAGTCTAGTGGACATGCTAGTTTGATCAAAGGTGCAAGTTCACAGTGCAATGCCAAAACTTATGTCAAAACTGGTCATGCTCTCCAGGTGTTTGACAAAATGCCAATGGCACTTAGGCAAGTCTTGGAGTGGCCAAAAACTCCAGATGGGGGTCTCTGTGGATGAAAGAGAGGGTGGTGATGTTAGTTGGTGAAAATGGCACAAACTTGTTAGTGCAAGTTTGCAGAATTTCAATTCTGGACAGGAAATAAATGGCATTATTTCATGAACCAAAAATGATCCAAATGGTGCATGCTCCTGGACTTAAGGGTTTAACATGGAGGACTACAAGTAGGAGAAATAATCAAGGGTATAGGAGCAACTAAAATGGTGGTTGCTGTACAAATCCTCAAATTGGACCAGAATGGAAAAGAGGTTGATACACTCAATATTTTCAAAGAACAACCCTGGATTTTTGCACAAAGTGGAATAATATGCTCCTACTGACCTCCCTAATTTTGGTAGAAGTTTTAAAGAAATATTAAAATGGGTTGCAGTGCAAAATGCACTCTGGACCAGAGAAGAAAAATTGAGTGCAGGGCTCAAAATATTTCATGAAGGAAATATATTTTTGCATAAAAGTGATTTAAAAACATCACATGACATCTCCAAATTTTTGTGGAAATTTTAAGTGAATCTATCAAATGGTTGTAGTTCAAATATGGCCATTTAACCTTGAAAAACTATTTTCAAGAAAGTAAAGATCAAGCAATTAATTTAGTTAATTAGTTATACTGATAAAAGGAAAGTTTTTCTTGAGAGGTTAAACAAGTCCAATAACATATTTGAAAAGTTTTCTCTTTGGGGAAAAACTCATCATAACAGGGAAGGAAATGATTTAAAAAAAAGTCAAAATGGAGCTCAGAAATCCAAAGTTTTAATTCCTGGCAAAAATTTTAATTTAATAAAACAAGGCCAAATTTTTGGGGTGTCACAATACTATCCCCCTTAAGAAAAATCTCGTCCTCGAGATTTGCTAAAAGCGGTGTTAAGAAAATATTTACGCAATAATGATGTGGCTACAGTGAGAGGGCAATAAGTGGTGAAAAACCACAGTGTGAAAACTGGGGCTGCGCGGAAAAGTCTACGGTCCGGGACAAAAACGGGCGATTTCTACGCTGGATATAAATTTAGGATAACTCCTAAATTTAGATATACACTGGTTGTACCCGAGAGCACAGTGCTCTCTCTGGCCGACAGGTGGACCCGGGGTCCACTGTCAGTCTCCTCTTCTTCTCCCTCTGGCCCTTTCTTCCTCCTCTCTCTCCCGCGCGCTTTCTCCACCAGCGACGCCTAGCGTGTAGGGCATTTAGGCCGTACCGTGGTAGTGCGCGGCGTGCTAGCTGCCGGTGCAGCATGCACACACCTCGCGGGCCAGCGTGCTGTCGGCACTGCTCGCGGATTCGACTCCGAACATCGGCGATCGGCGACGAGCGGCGTTGGTGGACTTCGCCCACCGTACACCGAGCTCGAGGTATAAAAATGGCCGGGGTGACTCTCTCTTCTTCCTCACATCTGGCCTCACTTCTCCTCCTCCTTCTTTCTCCATTACTGCTTACAGAACATTGGGTGAGGCTCTAATGGCGGAGGCGATGCCGGACTGGTTTGTGATCCTGATATGCGGAGGGCTGGCGACAATGTTGGGGCTCTCTGTGCTCCTGTGCTCGATGATCTTCGACGAGTATCGCGATGCTGCGGCTCGGGTGTTGGCTCTCCGCGGTGGTGGTGATCATGAGGAGTAGATGGAGTGTGCCGGGTGCTAACTGTTGTTAGGGGGTGGATTAGCTGGATGTAACACCGTTGCAAAGTTTTGCAAACAGTGTATGTGTCTGAATGATTATGGTTGTGAGTCTGCTGTGTGGTGCTGTGTGAAATTAATAATCCACGTCGTGAGAAGGGCAGGTGTAGCAACTCAGGGAAAAGAAATCTCGCTCCAGGATTTCGCGAGGGAAAAACAGTTAATTTAAAGGAGCATAAACCACAACAAAAACTACACACATTAGTAGAAGCCAAATAATTGACTCGCCGTACAAACTCAGGGTATCACGCATAAGTCACATACATAAATAAATGCTGCAAGAACAAATACAGTAGTGACGTCTAAAATGAAAACGGTAACTGGACGGGGTCCTGATAAAATGTCTCTGGTAAAGGAATACATTCCTCTTCTATTGGAGGAAGTGGATTGACCAGTCGATGTATGCGTCTCTCCGGGTCGGGTCTCAGTGGTCTGCCTATGGCAATCTGAGGATTTAAATCTGCGAGGCTCTGGAGATAATCCATCACTCGCTGGTTCAAATGCTCTTGAGCAATGATGTACTGGATAAGGTTGGCCAGAACTGGGTCTCTCTCAATACGTCCACCGGGAAAAGATGTTACTTCTCCGGGTGCTGCACGACTCGGAAAGTAATAATATCCTCGTTCGCGGGCATAGGGTACTGCGGATCGAAGACGAGCAATCGCTTCTTTCGCAGCAGCCTCTATGGCCAAGTGTGGGGTTGGCATAGATTTCCCCACGAAGGAAACTTCTATTGGATCTTGATTGGGGTCTACAGGAGGGATATGCACTGCTGCCCAATATTCCGAGGTGGATGGGGTGATCCTTGATTTGAACAGCTCGTACTGAGGTGGCTGGGTAGAACCCATGGTACTGCGGGTAAAATCCCACAATATTTTGACAAAGCTACCTGGGGTTGCATCTGGGGTTCTCAGATGAATGCTGGGGCTCGGCATGACAGGAAAAGCGTGAGTGTGGTGCACAAGGTGGGGGTTGCTGGGTAAGGTCACAAGGTGGCCTTTATATAGCAATGGAGCCGGATCGTTTTACCGTGGTGAAAGGTAAAAATTTGCCAGCTTAGCTCCAAAGGTCGGGTCAGTGTCAGAGATACACATATCTCATAAAAAACGCGTTACTGTGGTTGTCGTCGGGTTGGTTTTGGTAGTTGTGCCCGGAAAATATGCAGCTATGCGCTGACCAAATATGCAAGGCTACTATTAAGACAGAGGCACAACGACAGGCTGCGTTAATATACACGGTCGCGTGATTACAAAGCGAGGATACATTGAACTTGGTGCTACTCATACGGCTTAGTCTACCTCGTTTATGTCTAAACGGGCGTGCCTGGTGGATGTCGAGGCTTCTCCACGTGTCTCTCTGCCGGGATTAGTCGGAGATGGCGGAGGAACTGCAGGGTCGGGGTAGTGATGATGACCATCGCGGGGATTGTTGGCCACAACCCCGTTGGAGTGTGCTCCCAAAATGCGACGAAGCACTTCTGGGTTATCGCAGCACCTTGGCCGATGGCTAGGGCAGATCTCGGGGTCTCGATCGGTTGTCCAAACAGCACGACTGGGTTGTCGGTGTTGGGCTCGTTTTCTCCTCTCGCCGGGGCTCGACGAACCAGCTCTCCACGAGCTGCGATTAGATCAATAGTGATCTGGTCGAACAGTGCCTCTAGTGCACTTACATAGCGCACTAGGTGCAACAATGCGGGGTCCGTCTCGTGATCTCCGTTGGCAACTTGGGGTGGTCTACCATACCCTTCACGCCTGGGGTAGTAGTGGAACGAGCGACAGTTAACTCTGGGCGACAAGTGCCTGAGATGAACTATAGCCTCTCGAGCGGCTAGCTGGATGGCTTGTGGCTCAAAGGAAGTTGTCCTTCCAGTGAACCGGTAGGGACGCTCGGGTGCTAGACTCCTACCGTAAATGTGCACAGTGGCCCAGAATTGGCGGTCTTCACCGCTCATGGGTCCTTGATACACAACATATTCTGGTGGCTCCTCTAACGCGTAGGCACGACGGGTGAGGTTTGCGAGGATGGTCACAAAACCTCCAAGGTTGGTTGCTGTGGTTTCGTTGTGCACTATAGGTCCAGGCATTGTGGCTCGGTTTGGGGGTAGCGGCTGTGTTGTGCTGGTTTGGTGTTAGCGCGCCCTTTTATAGGAAAAAGGGGACGGAATCTTCCTTCGCACGCTTGCGAGAAAGGACTATTTAGGGGCCGGTCACTGGCGCATGAGTGACAGGTTAGGTTGATAGGTTGGGCACCGACTGCCAAAAGGTGTTGGGTCACTGTGTGGCTATCTTGCACGAGAAGCTTGGCTGGGGTTTGGTTAAGGTCTGGTGGGTTGGTTTGCCTAAGTTTATTGACCTGGCTAAGATAGGATTAGCCAATGGTCAGCCTGGCTCTGATACCAAGCCTGTCACGACCGGTTTTCCGGGTAATAAATTTCCAGAAAAGACCGTCGTGCTCATCAGCCCCAGGATTACTGTTAGCTGATGAGGCTCCAACTTGATACAGAAATTCCAAGCAAAATACAAAATATGTAGTACAAGACCATTCTGGCCTGTGAGTACAACAAATGGTTTCTAGTGGTTGATGGCGGAAGCGGGTTGTGAAACATCAGTGTCTATGGGACTCCATTTCCCACGGGAACAGCTGACCAGGTTAATTCCTATCTTCGCGAGGCTGCTATCTCCATTGTGTGGGTTCCGGGGCTGGCATCGCGTCGCTCCTCTCCGAGCAAGAAAATCTGGCCAAGACAATAGCCAGGGACAAGCCAGTGAGTACTTTGAATGTACTCGCAAACATTATGAACACAGGTATAATATAACCATGATGTACTGAAAATATTTTATGCTCATGACGTCAGTCAAAAATAGTAAATAAAATACTGATGCGTGCAGGCGGTTATTTATAAAAAAAATGCAATACATGGTAGTATTAAAATTTAGGAAAAACAAATAACAAGCAATGCCACAGTCGGGCGTCTTAGCGACACCACATAAAGGGCTTTAAAAGAAATGCCACAGTCGGGCGTCTGAGCGACACCACATAAAGGGCTTTAAAGAAATGCCACAGTCGGGCGGTCTGAGTACACCACAAAAAGGGCTTTAAAAGAAATGCCACAGTCGGGCGTCTGAGCGACACCACATAAAGGGCTTTAAAAGAAACAATCATAGTGAATATCCCGGAGGTAGAACCATCCCAGAGATACTCGATAATAACAATAATATCACGGGTTAGTCAACAATAATAATAATCATAGTTCTCACAAATCACAAGCAGTATTTCTGGTTAACAGTTCACCTCCGAAGACCGACACTAAGACCGACACCTGACCCATCCCAGACTGTAATCCTTAACCATGGACACGGCTATTCGAATAGGTTTATTCTCTGCAGAGGGTGTACTCTTTACCCACGAGTAACGGATTTCTTTAGTCCATCGGGACTAATTCCGTGTCTTTTTGTTGAAAACACACCTAACTTGCACACACCAGCTTATCTCACACGTGTCTGGAATCACCCACGACACCTGTTAAACAAACTCTAAGTGGGGAGGCTACAACCTCGCGTAGCATGGGATCAAACTTATATCGCGCGCTCTAAGGGGTGGCCTCCCCTCTCGGTCCCAACCGGAAACACCCATGCCCCGGACCAGGTGGCCTTCCTACCAGCTACAACCGGTATCATCCACCCTGGCCTCTCTGTACGGTGTGTGCTAGAAGAGGTTGACAACTTACTGAACCGTACTCTACTTGCTGTAGAGACGAGTGGTAGTATGAAACAAGTATGGGGGTTACTGGAACAAGACTCGATCTACGGTCGACTCAGGAGGGTTACATATTCCCTGCATGATTAGTATAACGAATATATTTCAACCAATACAATCAACACTCATTATATCTTACCATGCCATACCGGACATAACCGTCCCGACGGTGACCGGTGACAAACTCATGCCTACCCAAGGCAGAGGTTTTCCCGGTTCCTACCGGTATGCATGCAAGGCACATGAGGATGATTATCATCACAAGTGTGTTCATTTCCACAGCATGGAAATCAATAACCATGCATCCCATGCATATGATCATATCACATGAAATAACAAGTCCTTCGAAATGCGGTGGTGTTATAAATGGATCAATGATCACACCAAAAATATTATGCCGGGATTCAGAATGCTTGCCTTCAATGTTGTGGAAAGGCAGGTGCTCCCCAAAACTTTTGAAAGTTTTCTTCTCTTTCCCCAAAATCCTATTTGAAATATATTTGAATTAACACACATTTCAAAAACAGAACAAAAAGTTGTTTGAAATTTTTTTCAAATAAATCTTAAAATAAACTAGACCAAATTTGAGGAACGGTAGGAAAAAGAATCAACTCATTTGGAGTTATATTTAAAAAGTTATCGCCAGTCAAAGTTCTGGTCAAAATCTGTTTTTAAATTAAAGCAGAAAAGAAAACGTTTTGAAGAGATTATGCTTTCGCGCAGAGAAGACGTATTACGGGTATGACGCCTCCACTTACTCCAGCGTGGACGGCGGGGTCGCTGACAGTGGGTCCAGGGGCCCACTGGTCAGGTTTGACCAGTCGCCGCGCGTCGTCTGCCTCCTCTGCCCGAGCGGAGCGGGGCTCCCGGCGATCGTCGCTGGCATTTGGCTGCTCCTCGCGGGCCCCGAGGGTAGGGATGGATCCGCACGGCTGGGGCGGTTCTCCCGGGGTTCGTAGGGCGTCATCGGAGGTGGAGGAAATCGCCGGCGGCGAGCTCCGCGGCGGAGGGAAGCTCCGGTGACAAAGTGATTTGTTGGCGGCGATGGCTCCCGATCAAAATTAAGTAGGGGGTTGGGTTCGCAGGGGAATGAGGAAGTTACTGGCGAAGAGAACGGAGAGGGGGAGGACTGGAGTGCCGGATTGGCCGGGCGTGGCGGCGGCAGGAGTTGCTGGGAGATGAGGAAGGAGGCCTCCCCGGGTCGAATACGAGGCAGGGGAGCGCGTGGGGGTAGCATGAGGTCGCCTGCGTGCTTGGGAGCTCGGGGGCCTCCATTATAGTGCGACGAGGTCGGTTTCCGCGGCGGTGGATAAGGGCGGCCGGCGAACCGTCGTTCGTTAGCAGCAGGGTATCGTGGCGGCGACGAGCGCTAGAGGACACACTCGCGGATGAGCCACGCGCTGTTCCAGGGGCCAGGTGGCGAGCGTGAGAGGCTTTGGCGGCGCCGAACGGCGCAGGGCTGTCGGGCGGCGGCGGCGGCTAGCGCTTGGCCTGCCGGGCGCGGCGGGGGCTGCTTGGCGCGTTGCTGCGAGGAGGGGAGCGCGTGGCGTGGTGCTGCAGAGCGGGCCAAAGCCGTGGGGCCAGCGTGTCGGCTCGTGTGCGCGGCATGCAATATGCGCGCTCTGGGCGCGCCCAGCGCACGCACACCAGATGTTCGACACAATGTGATAGAGGCGGAGGTGTCCCGTCTTTCCATGAGATGGTGGATTTCGCTTTGGTGGAAGTCGACTTTGACGATCCGACTACGAACGTGCGAGGACGTCGCGCCTTAGCAATCGCTAAACCAACTCCGAGAGGTTATTGACCACGCCGGAGCACGATCAACCTGACCACGAGGGTCTGTTTCCTACGAGCAAACGAAGAACAAGCAAGAAACTACGATTGCAATCTGGATATTGCGAATATAAGATGAAAGCTTTATTGATCAAGGTGGGGTTCTGTGACGCCTTTGTCCGGTCGTTGAACACAAACGAAGTACGCGAAGTTGCAGCTATGGTGAACTTTTAATCTAAACAAAACCCAAAGTCTAAACGATGCCCTAAGGGCTGTATATATGGAGGAGGAGGGGGGAATTTCGTGGCCCTTGGTGGAGGGGTCCGAAATCAACCCTATCTCTTGTTTCCCCACACATACGGACTCTAAAAATAGCCTATACTTATGTATTTCGAAATTACATGGGCCTGGCCCAATAATAAGGTGACGCAGCACCTAAAATAGCCTCGGGACGAAATTTATGATGTGGCATCTTGTATATTTCGTCCAAGGCTTCATGCACCCATTATGGTGGCTTCAAAGTCCTGAAATCATCACTTGTAACTCCGTTCTTGTTCCCCTTGCGCATGCCATCATCTCCATGCTTGTTCTTGCTCCAATGTTCATCCTTCTCCAAGCTAGGCCCTTCATTTGTAAGCAAAACAAATGTATCCAATTTAGGCAGCATCATATTCTCATGAACATTAGAATCATTACCAAGAAACGAAAGTACCTGGTAATTTAGTTGGCGTGCACGAGCTCTAGTAATTGGTCCAGTATGTATAGCAGCAGGGGCTGTGGGTGTAACAATTGTATTGATGTCCTCATCATCCTCCCCTTCTTGAAATGAAGTCGTCCTCGACGGAAGTTCATCTTCCTCACCCAAATAAGGCTTCAAATCTGCAATGTTAAAAGTGGGACTAACCCCAAAATCTGCAGGCAGCTCAAGTTTATATGCATTATCATTTATTTTCTCTAACACCTTAAAGGGACCATCAGCACGTGGCATTAGCTTTGATTTGCGCAAATCAGGAAATCTATCCTTACGCAAATGTAACCAAACAAGATCTCCAGGTGCAAACACAACATGTTTTCTACCCTTATCTCCAGCAAGTTTATATTTAGCATTCATACGCTCAATGTTTTCCTTAGTTAACTCATGCATTTTTAAAATCAATTCAGCACGTTGTTTAGCATCAAAATTAACCTTCTCCGAAGATGGAAGAGGCAACAAATCAATAGGTGCACGAGGTAGGAAACCATACACAACTTCAAAAGGGCACATCTTAGTAGTAGAATGCAATGAACGATTATAAGCAAATTCAATATGAGGCAAGCATTCCTCCCACATTTTCTTATTATTCTTCAAAACAGCCCTAAGCATAGTAGACAACGTTCTATTGACTACTTCAGTTTGTCCATCAGTTTGGGGGTGACAAGTAGTACTAAAAAGCAGTTTAGTCCCCAACTTAGCCCATAAACATCTCCAAAAGTGGCTAAGAAATTTAGTATCACGATCTGAAACAATAGTATTTGGCACACCATGCAAGCGAATAATTTCACGAAAGAACAAATCAGCAACATTAACAGCATCATCGCTTTTATGACATGGTATAAAGTGTGCCATTTTCGAGAATCTATCCACGACAACAAATATGCTATCCCTCCCCTTCTTTGTTCGAGGTAAACCTAAAACAAAGTCCATAGATATATCCTCCCAAGGAACACTAGGTACAGGCAAAGGCATATATAAACCATGAGGATTGAGTCGTGACTTAGCTTTTTGACATGTAGTGCATCGAGCAATAAAACGCTCAACATCCCGTCTCATCTTTGGCCAAAAGAAATGTGTAGCAAGTACGTCCTCCGTCTTCTTCACGCCAAAGTGTCCCATTAATCCTCCTCCATGCGCCTCCTGCAACAACAAAAGACGAACGGAGCTAGCTGGAATGCATAGCTTGTTAGCACGAAACACAAATCCATCGTTAACGACAAACTTGTTCCACATTCTTCCTTCTTTACAATTCTGCATTACATCTTTAAAATCAGCATCATGCACATATTGATCTTTGATGGTCTCCAAACCAAATATTTTGAAGTCAAGTTGTGAAAGCATAGTATAGCGACGAGACAATGCATCAGCAATAACATTTTCTTTTCCCTTCTTGTGTTTAATGACATAAGGGAAAGTCTCAATGAATTCAACCCATTTAGCATGTCTACGATTCAGTTTAGCTTGACTTTTAATATGTTTCAAAGATTCATGATCAGAATGTATAACAAATTCTTTGGGCCATAAATAATGTTGCCATGTTTCTAAAGTCCGAACAAGAGCATATAATTCTTTATCATAAGTAGAATAATTCAGACTAGGCCCACTCAATTTTTCAGAAAAGTATGCAACGGGTTTGCCATCTTGTAATAACACACCTCCTAATCCAATTCCACTAGCATCACATTCAAGCTCAAAAGTCTTATTAAAATCAGGAAGTTGGAGTAAAGGAGCATGTGTCAACTTATCTTTCAATACAGAGAAGGCTTCTTCCTGTGCGGTACCCCAAAGAAAAGGCACATCTTTCTTTGTAAGCTCATTGAGAGGTGCAGCAATGGTGCTGAAATCTCTCACAAAACGCCTATAGAATCCAGCGAGGCCAAGAAAACTCCTCACGTGTGTGACCGTTTTGGGTTGCGGCCAACTCTCAATAGCTTCAATCTTGGCTTTATCAACTTCAATTCCCTGTGGAGTAACAACATAGCCAAGAAAAGATACTCGGTCGGTGCAAAAGGTGCACTTCCCAAGGTTACCAAACAAACGTGCATCACGTAGAGCAATAAAAACAGCACGTAAATGTTCCAAATGTTCTTCCAAAGATCTGCTATAAATCAATATGTCATCAAAGTAAACTACCACAAATCGTCCAATGAAAGCACGTAAAACTTCGTTCATTAATCTCATGAAAGTACTAGGTGCATTAGTTAAACCCAAAAGGCATGACTAACCACTCATATAATCCAAACTTAGTTTTAAATGCTGTTTTCCATTCATCTGCCAATTTCATACGAATTTGATGGTAGCCACTACGCAAATCAACTTTGGAGAATATTGTAGAGCCACTCAATTCATCAAGCATATCATCTAGCCTAGGAATAGGATGACGATAACAAATAGTAATATTATTAATGCCTCTACAATCAACACACATACGTGATGTACCATCCTTTTTCGGCACTAGAATAATAGGAACAGCACAAGGACTAAGGGATTCGCGTATATAACCTTTGTCGAGAAGCTCTTGTACTTGACGCATAATCTCCTTCGTCTCCTCTGGATTGGTACGGTATGGTGCACGGTTTGGCAGTGAAGCACCGGGAATTAAGTCAATCTGATGCTCAATCCCTCGAATAGGCGGTAATCCCGGTGGCACGTCTTGTGGAAAAACGTCAGCGAACTCCTGCAAAATGTTAGTGACAGCAGGAGGCAAAGAGGAAGGCACGTCCTCGAATGAAAATAATGCCTCTTTGCACACAAAAGCATAGCAAACAGATTTGCTGAAATCTAGCTCATCAATATCAGATTTGGTGGCAAATAAACATGCACTTTTCAATTTAATTTCAGAAGCAACACTAGATGGTTTATTATTAGGCTTCATTTGTTGCTCAAATTGTTTTGCCACAATCTGATTTTCACTCTTATTCTTCTCCTATTGTGCTTTATTAGCTCTATTAATATCATCTTTCAAAATGGAATCAGGAGTCATAGGAAGCAAAGTAATATTTTTATCCTTATGAACAAGAGTATAGTGATTGTTTCTACCATGGTGTACAGAATTTTTATCAAATTGCCATGGTCTACCAAGTAATAAGGAACATGCTTGCATAGGTACCACATCACAATCAACATAATCAGCATATGTAGAGATACTAAAATGCACACGAACAGTACGTGTTACCTTAACCTTGCCGCTGTTGTTGAACCATTGGATGTAGTAAGGATGTGGATGTGGTCTTGTGGTGAGAGAAAGCTTCTCCACCATCTCCATGCTAGCCAAGTTGTTGCAGTTCCCTCCGTCTATTATGACGCGCACAGAACGTTCCTTCACAACTCCCTTGGTATGGAACAAATTGTGCCTCTGATTTTGCTCAGCTTGTGTGACCTGCACACTCAAAACACGTTGAGCAACTAAACATTCATACCTGTCAGCGTCTTCAGGAGCCATGTATTGCGTCTCATGATCAGAATCATCTCCACCATGTTCTTCACGTGTAATAAGAGCCAATGTCTCCTCATCATAGTCACTAGCGGACTCATATCCACCATCCGCGGTAGCAATCATCACACGCGGAGATTTGCATTCCCTCGCATAATGACCTCCTCCCTTACAACGACGACAAATAATATCACTTGTGTGCCCTGTTGATGCCATGGAAGAAGAAGAACGCTGTGCAGGACCCGTAGGTGCACTCTTGGAAGATAATGGCGGTTGTGCCTGTTTTCTTGTATCACGGCTGGAGGTGGCACCGGATGGAGGTGCTGGTGCAGTTGAAGTAGAAGATGCACGTGGTGTCCATGATGAAGGTCGGCCTGCAGAAAAGTTAGTTCGCCCCAATGCTTGTCGATCCTGCACTTCACGTTCAGCTTTACAAGCAAGATGGAATAAACGAGTGATATTAGTATACTCCTTATAGTCTAGAATGGTCTGAATCTCTCTATTTAATCCACCCAGAAAACGTGCAAGCATAGCTTCATTCTCCTCAACAATACCACATCTAATCATGCCAGTTTGTAATTCCTGATAATATTCTTCTACAGAATTTTTTCCTTGTCTTAAACGCTGCAATTTTTGAAGCAATTCACGTTGATAATATGGTGGAACCCAACGCGTACGCATAGCAGTTTTCAAAGCAGCCCAAGTAGTTGGAATAGGATATAATCTACAATGTTCAGACCACCATACACATGCAAAACTAGTGAAAGCACAAACAGCAGCAGCAACTCGTCTCTCCTCAGGATATTGTAAACATGTAAATCGTTGTTCAGTTTCTAACTCCCAAGTAAGATATATATCAGGAACATATCTACCCTCAAATGGTGGAATATTCAATTTCAGTTTAGGAATATGGACATCATCTCGTACCTGAGGTGGTGGTGCAGGCCTACCATTACGAATATATACCTGAGGTCGACCTGCTGGTGGTGGTACAGGTGGCTGCACGTAGTGTTGATTTTGATCAACCTCATCCTCATAATCTCCCACATAATCATCCTCCTCCGCATCAGCAGCAGGAGCCACAGAAGTATCAACAGCAGCACCAACAGTTTGGCCAAACGCAAGAGGAACACGACTTGCTCGGCGGAGGTCTGCTTCGCGATGTGGAGGTAGTCGTTGTTGTTGTTGTTGGAGAGGTGCGTTAGGTGCAGCGGGTGGTGGTGGTGGAAGACGCGCGAGCAATTCATTAAACTTGTTATCGAGCTTTGTTTCGAACGTCTTCTCAAGGCCAGTGATCTTCTCCATGGCCTCTTCAAAATTGTTCAGCACATCTTGCACCTGTTCAGTCATCATTTGCTGAAACTTATCATGAAGCTCCTTGTTCGATAAATTCTCCCAGTCAATCTCGTCGGCTTGTGATCCTGGCATGGTTAGCAGCAATAGAAACACACAAGAATATGATCCTACAGACTACGAACAAGTGGTGGTGGTGGGTGTCACAAATCCGTCAAGCAAATCTCAAATTCTTACCAGTTCTTACCCAGCAGCAGGCGGTGATCGGCAACCGTTGTAGTCAAAAACTCTCAAAGCATGGATAGAGCGATTACCAGGGAGAGTCAAACGCACGACGTAGATGTATGTGGAGCTGGGAAGGCTTATAATATGGTAGCAAAAAGGGTCAGCAATAATCAATTCAGAGATGCAAAGTTGAATAAACGCTCAACGACGGTACTGTGCTGGTCCTAGGCTAGACTGTGCTAGAGACGCGAGCCTAGAACACTAACAAAATCACGGCGCGGCACGTAAACAAGGGAAAAGCACACTCTGAAAAAAAAATTTCGCTCTTTTTTTTTTTGCGAAAAATCACTATAATGGCGAGTGTCTCAAAACTCTTCCTAGCTCAAACTGACAGGATGGGCACGAAATTTTTTCAACCAATTTTTTTTTTCGACTGCCCGGACCCAAAAACTGGAAACGGGTCAAAAAAAACTTCCTATAATGGCACCTGTCTCAAAACACTCAGAAACACCTAAAAATAGGATAGCCGGAATTTTTTTCGAAAAATGCGTTTTCGAAAAATTTTGGGCCTAAACGGAGCGTGGCTACCCGACTCTTTTTTTTTCCGAAACCTACTCCGGCAAGGAAACACGAATCGGAATCTAGATGGATCCCGAAAACAAACCTAATAAGCAAAGAACTCGGATTGGTGGTGGATATATGGTGGTGGTATATGGCAGCGGTGGTGGTAGCGGTGGTAGTATATGGATATGGATCGGTGGTGGTATATGGACACGGATTGGTGGTGGTATATGGATACGGATTCGGTGCGGTGGTGGTAGATGGCAGGGGCGATGATGATGGTGCGGCGGCGGCGTGACAACTTATGACCAGAACTCGAAACTCTAAAAGACTAGACTCTAAGACCAGCAACTAGACACGACGATGCAACCGCAAATTCAACAAAGCAAAACCCTAAAAAGATTATGCAAGGCTCAAATTGGTTCGGATATGATGAACTAACCCTAATTTTTTGTGGCTTTTTTGTGGACTATAGGTATGAAGAACAGACTCGATCTAAACTACGAAAAACTGTAAAATCTCACCGAGCAACCTGGAAATCTGATACCACTTGATAGAGGCGGAGGTGTCCCGTCTTTCGATGAGATGGTGGATTTCGCTTTGGTGGAAGTCGACTTTGACGATCTGACTACGAACGTGCGAGGACGTCGCGCCTTAGCAATCGCTAAACCAACTCCGAGAGGTTATTGACCACGCCGGAGCACGATCAACCTGACCACGAGGGTCTGTTTCCTGCGAGCAAACGAAGAACAAGCAAGAAACTAAGATTGCAATCTGGATATTGCGAATATAAGATGAAAGCTTTATTGATCAAGGTGGGGTTCTGTGACGCCTTTGTCTGGTCGTTGAACACAAAGGAAGTACGCGAAGTTGCAGCTATGGCAAACTTTTAATCTAAACAAAACCCAAAGTCTAAACGATGCCCTAAGGGCTGTATATATGGAGGAAGAGGGGGGAATTTCGTGGCCCTTGGTGGAGGGGTCCGAAATCAACCCTATCTCTTGTTTCCCCACACATACGGACTCTAAAAATAGCCTATACTTATGTATTTCGAAATTACATGGGCCTGGCCCAATAATAAGGTGACGCAGCACCTAAAATAGCCTCGGGACGAAATTTATGAAGTGGCATCTTGTATATTTCGTCCAAGGCTTCATGCACCCATTATGGTGGCTTCAAAGTCCTGAAATCATCACTTGTAACTCCGTTCTTGTTCCCCTTGCGCATGCCATCATCTCCATGCTTGTTCTTGCTCCAATGTTCATCCTTCTCCAAGCTAGGCCCTTCATTTGTAAGTAAAACAAATGTATCCAATTTAGGCAGCATCATATTCTCATGAACATTAGAATCATTACCAAGAAACGAAAGTACCTGGTAATTTAGTTGGCGTGCACGAGCTCTAGTAATTGGTCCAGTATGTATAGCAGCAGGGGCTGTGGGTGTAACAGTTGTATTGATGTCCTCATCACAATGCCGCGGCATGCTACAGGTCGCAGGTGAGGGTGGGGTTTACCAGATAGAGGTTAGGAGCAACGGGGAGTCTAGTGGACATGCTAGTTTGATCAAAGGTGCAAGTTCATAGTGCAATGCCAAAACTTATGTCAAAACTGGTCATGCTCTCCAGGTGTTTGACAAAATGCCACAGGCACTTAGGCAAGTCTTGGAGTGGCCAAAAACTCCAGATGGGGGTCTCTGTGGATGAAAGAGAGGGTGGTGATGTTAGTTGGTGAAATGCACAAACTTGTTAGTGCAAGTCTAGCAGAATTTCAATTCTGGACAGGAAATAAATGGCATTATTTCATGAACCAAAAATGATCCAAATGGTGCATGCTCCTGGACTTAAGGGTTTAACATGGAGGACTACAAGGAGGAGAAATAATCAAGGGTATAGGAGCAACTAAAATGGTGGTTGCTGTACAAATCCTCAAATTGGACCAGAATGGAAAAGAGGTTGATACACTCAATATTTTCAAAGAACAACCCTGGATTTTTGCTCAAAGTGGAATAATATGCTCCTACTGACCTCCCCTAATTTTGGTAGAAGTTTTAAAGAAATATAAAAATGGGTTGCAGTGCAAAATGCACTCTGGACCAGAGAAGAAAAATTGAGTGCAGGGCTCAAAATAATTCATGAAGGAAAATATATTTTTGCATAAAAGTGACTTAAAAACATCACATGACATCTCCAAATTTTTGTGGAAATTTTAAGTGAATCTATCAAATGGTTGTAGTTCAAATATGGCCAATTAACCTTGAAAAACTATTTTCAAGAAAGTAAAGATCAGGCAATTAATTTAGTTAATTAGTTATACTGATAAAAGGAAAGTTTTCTTGAGAGGTTAAACAAGTCCAATAACATATTTGAAACGTTTTCTCTTTGGGAAAAAACTCATCATAACAAGGAAGGAAATGATTTAAAAAAAAGTCAAAATGGAGCTCAGAAATCCAAAGTTTTAATTCCTGGCAAAAATTTTAATTTAATAAAACAAGGCCAAATTTTTTGGGTGTCACACAACTAGATTGGTTTTTCATGTAATGGGAGAAGTGCTTAGTTTTGGATTCAATCTTGCGGTGTCCTTTTCCAGTGACGGTAGGGGCAGCAAGGCACATATTGTATTGTTGCCATCGAGGATAAAATGATGGGGTTTACATCATATTTCTTGAGTTTATTCCTCTACATCATGTCATCTTACTTAATGTGTTACTCTGTTCTTCATGAACTTAATACTCTAGATGCAGGAAGGAGTCAGTCGATGTGTGGAGTAATAGTAGTAGATTCAGGCAGGAGTCGGTCTACTTGACACGGACGTGATGCTTATATTTCATAATCATTGCCTTATGTATCGTCATAACATTGCGCTTTTCTATCAATTGCTCGACATTAATTTGTTAACCCACCATATTATTTGCTATCTTGAGAGAAGCCTCTAGTGAAACCTATGGTCCCCGGTGTCGATGTCGAAACCGGCCGATCTCGGTAGGGGGTCCCGAATTGTGCATCTGAGGATCGAAGGTAACAAGGGACACAAGGAACACGATGTTTACCCAGGTTCGGGCCCTCTTAATGGAGGTAAAACCCTACGTCCTGCTTGATTATATTTGACGAGTATAGGGGTTACAAGAGTCGATCTACCTCGAGATCGTAATGGCTAAACCCTAGATGTCTAGCCTATATGAATTCTGATGATCCCTATGGACTGACCCCTCTGGTTCATATAGACACCGGAGGGGCCTAGGGTTGTACAGAGTCGGTTTGTAGAAAAAGGAAACTACACATTCAGACGCCAATCTTGCCATTCACGCAAAGGAGAGTCCCATCCGGACACGAGGGAAGGCCTTCTACCTTGTATCTTCACGGCTCATCAGTCCAGCCCATAACACACTGGTCGGACACCCGAGGACCCCTTAATCCAGGACTCCCTCAGTAGCCCCTGAACCAGTCTTCAATGACGATATGTGTGACGCGCAGGTTGTCTTTGACATTGCAAAGCGGGTTCTTCCTCCGAATACTTCAAAGCAATCTTCTAAATAAAAGAGATGTATCCGGCTCTGTATAACAGTCACAACCCTCAACCATGAAGGCAAAACACTTAATCAAAGTAAGGTTTGTCAACTGACAACTTTTTTTGGCGAAACGCCATGCCTAGCCTCTTTATCATTTTGAACTGTTTTTTGGCCTCTCGCTTCGCGTTTCGAGGCACAACCTCTATTCACACGTCTTCTCGAAGCAGAGATCGTGTACGCTTATGGCGGGATCCTCATCAATACGGGTTTGGGTAATCCAACCATGTCATTCACACAACCCCTTTGGAATAGGCGAGTTTTAAGGCTTGAGGGTGCACTTGATATTCACTGCCTATATAAGTGCATAAAGATCCCTTCTTTTTACCCCACGCCTCCTTCCTTCCCCTGCCTTCCCATCCTCGAGCTCCATTGCCCAACCTTCGATCTTTCCTACCGCCACCAACCTCTCTGGCCAAGTCCGGATCCGACTCACAGGGCAAGTGGATGGCCTCCTCCGTCACGGAGAAGTACGTCAAGGAGCTCCGGGAGGCGGGGTACCTGACTGCGGACATCGCGCACAGGCTCCCTGCCAAAAAGCAAGTCATCCCCACTCCGGAGCCCGGTGAAAAAGTGGTAGTGATCCCCCACTTCCTCCGTGGACTAGGGTTTCCCCTCCACCCATTTTTCCGCGGCCTCATGTTCTACTATGGGCTAGATTTCCATGATCTAGCCCCAAATTCCTTCCTCCACATCTCGGCGTTTATCGTCGTGTGCGAGGCGCTTCTCCGCATCCCCCACACTTCGACCTATGGCTCAAGGTTTTCAACATGAAGCTGAAGGTGGTCGACGGGCAACACGCAGACTGTGGTGGTGCCATGGTGAGCAAGCTCCCCAACACTACCTGGCCCAAAGGAGCCTTCTTGGAGACCGTCAAGGTATGGCAGCAGGAGTGGTTCTATATCACTGAACCTCGCGGCGCCGGATGGGCGGCCACCCCTGAGTTTAGATCCGGACCCCCTATGTGGCTCGCGTCGTGGACCAACAAGGGTCTGGACTGGGGGTCGTCCGATGAAGTGATGATGCTGCAAAAGTGCATCAAAAATATGATATGCAAGAACACCAGTCTCACAGACGTTATTCAGGTGATGCTTTTCCGTCGGATCCTCCCCTACCAGTGCTGGCCTCTCCATATGTGGGAGTTCAATCCGAAAGGGTCGGGGACCCTACGGCGACTCTTCAGCACAATGCACGAAGAGATCTGGAAGCTACTCTTCAAGGCCCAGAAGACGTGGCCGAAGAAGACCGACGACATCGGCCTCGACAACGCGAATCTGACCACTACGGTAAGTATTTTGTTTTCGAACATAATTTAGATTCACAAATCAAAGGGTGTACTGAATTTTGCATTCCTCATTCAGGGCTGGACAACGAAGGCGGAGGGGATCAAGTGTCCGGCTCCGCTACCTGAAGACCCATCCATTCCTCTGATAACGAGGATGTTGGTCCCGGCGCCGTATCAGGCACCGGAAAAGAAGGGCAAGAAGAAGAGCAAGGAGGCCCAGGGTGGCCTCCACCGTAAAGGTACTTCAGACACAGTGTCCGGAGATACTGAAGTTCTCTCGTCCCACGAGGGAGATGAAGACGAACAGGAGGAGGAGGCAGAAAGCAATTCTCCCCTTAAGGGGAGGAAGAAGAAAAGGGCCGCCTCCGTAGACCTAGAGGCGGGGGTGTCCAAGAGGGGGAAGATAACCCTCTCGGATGATTCAGACACGAATGTCGAACACTCCCCCAAGAGGTGCCCTGGGGAAAAGCCCCTGGCCACATCGTAAGTTCCAAAGGATACTTTGACGATGTCCGGTCTTTTATGGTTGTAATATAGCAAATTATACACTGTGTTTCAGTCTGGCCCGCGACCTCCCCCAGCCATCATCATCTGAGGGGAACTCTCTGGCACCGGAGATGGTGGAGAGTGAGACATCTCCGAGAGCCTCTCAACTAATCACCGTGGATAACACTGAGGTGTTGTCCCGAAGGGCTTCTCTGGGCCATGGAGAGGTGCGGGAGGCCTCCAAGACGGCGCCAGATGGTAATGCCTCGGCTGCCGAGAACATGGGGGCGCAAGCCCCATGGATACTGACGACGGGGGCCCTGACCAGTCCGGCCCCCAACCGAACACCCTTCCAGAGACCCATGGGGCTTCAGAATCAAGCGAGCAACCCCCTTCAAAGGAGGGGAGCGCCAACTCCGGCGGCGACCTCCTCTAATCCGGAGGCACCGAACACTCTGGTGGAGGCGTTGCAATGTGCTTCCATCATGGAGGAGCACCACACCCTGATGGGTGTGGTGGTTGAGAAGGTTTAGTCCGTCAAGAGCAGGCTGAACGAAGCCTTCACCAGTGTGCTAATAGGCTTTGAGGTATGCGATGTAATATTCTTAGCCGCTTTACATATGAAAAATATGCCTGTGTATAGATATTAGCCCCTAAGACTCTGTTTGGTAGTTGAAAAAAAATGGCCGAAGAGAGGATCAAGTAACAATCACAGGAGGTAACGTACTTGTCTATTGGTAAACAGGCTTCCCTATTGGCAGCGATCACTCAGGCTGCTGAAGTTTTCGAACTCAAGCGGAAGCTGAAGCTGGCCGATGATGATATCGACCGCATTAACAAGCGGTTCGATGAGGCGCAAGGTATGTTCTAAAAGACTGTTTTACGCGACTGAAGTGATATTCAAATGCGGAGTTTAAGCTCATGTGCTGCCATGAATATGATTACAGGTAGCGCGACTGAGTTCGAGACCCTCAAGAGCGCCCTTGCGCAAGCCAAAGAGCAGCCGAGGGCGAGCAAAGCGGTCGCAGAAAAAGTGGCTGCAGATTTAAAGGCCGAGCAGGTCACCCGCCGCCAGTATGAGGAGAGGGTGACCGAGGTGGAACAAGAGCTCAAGGACACCGCCGGCATGTGCGAGGCCTTGGAGGAGAAGAATACGGCCCAACCGGTCAATCTCGCCAAGGCCCTCCAAGAGGCCAAGGAGGCGCGGACCGTGTCCCGCGCGGCTCGCGAGGAGATCCGGTAGGCCGAACAGATAGTGGCTGGTAAGCCCTTTCTTTTGCAGAGTAAATTTGGAAGTCAGAAATATGCCTTGCTCACTCGGCTATCGAGTTCTTTAGATGCCTTTGCGGATCTTCCGAAGAGCGCAACCGACGCCGCGCAGTTTTTCTGGGCCCAAGAGGGAAACACGACGAAGAAGCTCTTCTGGTCATAGTACCTGGCACCGGAGCGTCCGGCGCTGTTGAACAACCAGATGATGCAGTTGGCGGAGTTGCATAGGATGTCCACTTGGCCATGAAGGACGTCATAGTCTGGCTGTGGCCAGCCGAACCCATTCCTATCAGCTATTTCGGCCTGGTGAAGCGACTCGCCGACGCCCTGCCCCGAGTCGAAGCTGTAAAGCGCTCGGTGTGCATAGAGGGTGCGTGGATGGCCTTTGCCCGTGTCAAGATGCACTAGGCGAAGATGAAGGCCACCATCGTGGCGACCGAGGGCCCACCCGAAGGCAAGGACCACCGCAAGCTGGAGTGATATTTTGACGATGTCCCAGAGGGTGCCCGAATAGTAGAGGGCCAATTCTCAAAGGATATCATATTCGAGTAGATGTCTTCGGGTTGTTGAGACCATATTTTGTGAACCAAGGCTTTGTAATATATTTATGCCTTTATCTGAAGTTACTTTCCTCCTGTGTGGCCATTTTTAATTTTGAGAGTTTACCAGTCGTCGGCTTCAGCTCCAACGTAGATGCTACGAGGGTGTTCTGAATAGTGCAAGATCACACTTGACCCAATGTCTTGGTCCATAAAGGAGGTGTCTGCGCAGCGAACCATGCAATCAGACTATGTTGCTTTATCACTTTCACTTAGCCATATGAGTTTGACAATGGGACTAGGAAATAGCCCATGTTGCGTGTGCGGCTATCCGAACTGGGATGCCGTAGGCACGCGACTGGACGAAGGCCAGTCCTTCGTATAATACAGAATAAATCACTAGAGATTTGTAGTAGGTCGCTGAATCGCCGACCAGCTCTCGCCTTATCATGACAGTCAGTTTTTAGCTTTCTCTACTGAAGTGTTTGACTGGACGAACCAGAAACACAATCACAGTAGTTCTCCCCTTACTACCCTAGCCAAACAAGCGGAATGTAAGGTAGTAATCACAGGAGCCGGGCAACCCAACTATTGACCAAAGACATGATTCAGAGCTAATGCATATAATGCAAAATTCGGGACGCCGAAGTATACTTAAAGTGTTCGGGCTTTTTGAAAATATATGTGTGGCCGAATAGAGCCCCTGGCGTTTAGGTCATACCAAAATATGTGTATGGTAATCTTAGCACAAAGGAGGAATACAGATTATGAAATAAACCGATGCCGAACAAGGGTTGGTGAAAAAAACCCGTTTACATTATAATTTGTTTGATACATCAAAATGTGCTATTACAGATAATGCCATAATCATCAACGCTATTTTACATGTTGAGAATTTGTAAATAAGGGAAAGTTGTATACAGGGCCTAAGAAGAGAAAGGCAAGCTTGAAGATCCCTTTGACGCCCTACCGTACGTCTGCGCTGCTTTTTGCCTTGGTACGAGATCCTTTGAGAGGAGTGATCAATGATCATCTATGTAAAAGGGGCCTGTGAAAGGGGCCCTTGTACAACCGTAAAGTTATTAGGTTTTAACAAACCCATAACATAAGGAGAGAAAGGGAAGGGAAAAAGGATTGAGGTCCAAATAGGATCGAACCGCACTATGGACCTCGTCCGAAATGTGCCTCTGAAGTTTCCCAAGGTATTCTGAGTGCGTAGTTATGCACACGCGATACATATGCCACGGTTAAATGGGGCGATCAACGAAGGCGGAACTGCTAGTCTAGCTCTGGATTGATTAGGTTGTCGTTCTGCAGGGTGGGTCGAACGCGTTTAACAGTTTCCGTAGGCTTGATGGCCGATGAAGTGTTTGGCTTGACGAGGCCGCTCTGTACCTCGACCGCCAGGGCCGAGTGTGCTCTTCAGTACGGATGGAGCGCTCCATGTTTCCATTGACTGTGATAATGCCACGCGGTCCGGGCATCTTGAGCTTTAAGTAAGCATAATGCGGGACTGCATTGAAGCGGGTGAAAGCGGTTCGTCCGAGCAGTGTGTGATAGCCACTATGGAAAGGGACGATGTCGAAGATCAAGTCTTCGCTCCGGAAGTTATCCGGTGAACCGAAGACTACTTCCAATGTTAACGAGCCCGTGCAGCGGGCCTGGACGTCGGGTATCACTCCTTTAAAGGTGGTGTTACTAGGCTTGATTCTTGATGGGTCAATACCCATTTTACGGACAGTGTCTTGATAGATGAGGTTGAGACTGCTGCCGTCGTCCATAAGGACCCGGGTGAGATGGTATCCGTCGATGATTGGATTGAGGACCAGAGCTGCCGAACCTCCATGACGGATACTGGTCGGGTGGTCCCTGCAATCAAAGGTGATCAGACAAGCGGACCATGGGTTGAATTTAGGGGTGACAGGCTCTATGGCGTAGACGTCCCTTAGCGCATGCTTGCGCTCCCTTTTGGGGATATGTGTGACATAGATCATATTCACTGTTTTCACCTCAGGAGGAAATTTCTTTTGTCCCCCTGTGTTCGATGGGCGGGGCTCCTCATCCTCCTCGCTTGGCGGCCCTTTCCCCTTATGTTCAGTATTTAAGTTACCAGCCTGTTTAAAGACCCAATAGTTTCTGTTGGAATGATTGGCAAGCTTGTCAGGGGTGCCATGAATCTGGCAAGGCTGATCGAGTATTTTGTCCAAATTGGATGGACTATCTTTGTTTCCTTTGAATGGCTTCTTCCATTGACCGGATTTAGAGTCACTGAATCCGGCATTAACTGTTGTGTCTTTAGTTTCCTCATTGTTGTTTTGATGCTTATGTTTGTTGCGTCGTGGCCTGCCATTGCCATCCTTGGCTTAGGAGGTGCCAGGGTCGCTGGTACTGTTGCTTCTATGGGCCAACCAGTTGTCCTCTCCCGCGCAGAAGTGGGTCATGAGTGCGGTAAGAGCTGCCATAGACTTCGGTTTTTCCTGACCGAGGTGTCGGGCGAGCCATTCATCGCGAAAGCTATGTTTAAAGGCCGCGAGGGCTTCGGCGTCCGAACAATCGACGATTTGGTTCTTTTTAATTAAGAACGTAATCCAGAGTTTGCGAGCTGACTCTCTGGGTTGCTGGACTATATGACTAAGGTCATCGGCATCCGGAGGCCGGACATATGTACCTTGGAAGTTGTCTCTAAAGGCATCTTCCAAATCTTCCGAGATACCACTGGAGTTTTCTGGGAGGCTATTTAACCAGTGTAGTGCTGGTCCTTTCAGCATTAGTGGGAGTTATTTGATTGCGTGGAGATCGTCACCGCGAGCCATGTGAATATGGAGAAGAAAGTCCTCAATCCATACCGCGGGATCTGTCGTTCCATCGTATGATTTAATGTTTACGGGTTTAAACCCTTCTGGAAACTGGTGCTCCATTACCTCGTCGATAAAGCATAAGGGGTGTGCGGCGCCTCTGTATGAGGCAACGTCACAACGGAGTTCGGATGACATCCATGTTCGGTTTTCAGCCCGGGTGAGGTTATGCCTATCGCGCCCGGCTTGATGACCGTCTTCTTGCGTCGGGGCATGCCCCCTTGACCCATAGATTGATCTAGCTTGACCGGCTGTATTGTCTAGTTCCTGGCGTAAGGCATAGGTTTTCCGGGAGCCACCGCCTCTTTGCCTCTACGGTGAGCTGGTGCAGGTTGGTATTCGGCGTAAGCAGCCGCTTTGTCTCGCCCATGTGGTGGTCGGTCTGGTTCATCAGCGTGGTCATATCTTGACGGTATTGGCTCAAGGGCCTAATCATCGAATGGTGGCAGTAGCTGACGCTTTGGATAACTCTTTGTTGGGCGCTTGAGGCCATATTCTTCGGCAGCTAGGACCTGGGTCCATCTGTCATTGAGTGTATCCTGTTCGGCCTGAAGCTGTTGTTGTTTCTTTTTTAGGCTCCTTGAAGTTGTGATGAGCTGTCACTTGAAGCGTTCTTGTTCGAGGGGTTCCTATGGCACGAAGAAGCCTTCGTTGTTAAGGCTGACATCCTCCTTGGAGATTGGTAGATAGTTACTATCTTCGGAATCCTCGCTCCCGATCGGCTCGTTGGGGTTAACTTGTCCCTCCTCCCATTCAACCTGCTCAGATGCAGGCTCAACCAGGTCTTCGGGATCTTCGGCATTGTCTGGAGTGTTATTATCTCCGGTGACGGTATTGCTTTCTTTTTCACGACGCGATTTTGAGCGGCAGCACTGACGTCGACGTTTTGGTGGTGCCTCGACAGGCTTGTCTTCTCTTAGATCCTTCCTGCCGTCGTCGTCATTCTTTTTGGGTGTATCCACCATATACACATCATATGTGGAGTGGCCGTCCAACGCCCGATAAAGGGCGGTTCTTGGCCTGGTTTGTCCCCGGCATCGTCGTCCATGCCGTCGATGTCTTCGGAGGCATAGTCAAGCATGTCGGTTAAGTCTTCGATAGTGGCTACAAAGTGGGTGGTGGGTGGGATGCAAAATTCCCTATGCCCAGCCCCTAGTTCGGGTTGGGCGTGGTTCGGGAGTGATTCTTCCGTAATGGCAAGGGATCACATTAAGTCCAAGGCCTTGCTTAAGAGCGAAGGCCGGATGGGGAACCGAGGACCCGCGGGGCTACGCATGGCAGATTCTACCAGGCCGTGCTCACTAGACGCAGGCCTTGAGAGTTCGGAGTTGGCATCCAGAGGCGAGTTCGGCTCTCTGATGATAGGGAGAATCCTGCTTAACTCTAGGTTTGCCGAAGACATAGTTGCCTTTGGGTCTTCAAAAAAGAGCTCCATAGAAGGAGAGAGTTCGGTGGGTTTCAGACACCCATCTTCGGATGAAGTGATCTGCTCTGGATCTAAGGCCAGGGCAGGGATGATAGTTGGTCTTCGAGCGGTGCCTGATGATGGATTCGATGAATTTCCTTCTTGGAGATGAGGAATAGTGGTCGAGGCCATGAACCCGTCGAAGATCAAGTCTCCTCGGATATCGGCGACGTAATTCAGGCTCCCGAATCTGATCTGATGACCAGGGGCGTAGTTGTCGATCTGTTCAAGGTGACCAACTGAATTGGCACGCAGAGCAAAGCCGCTGAACACAAAAAGCTGACCGGGGAGGAAGATTTCCTCGGAAACAACATCGTTGTTGATGATCGAACGAGCCATCAAACCTTTTGTCGACGACACAGTGGAACTCTCTATGAAAGCACCAACGTCGGTGTCAAAACCGGACGATCTCTTGTAGGGGGTCCCGAATCGTGCGTCTGAGGATCGAAGGTAACAGGGGACACAGGGAACACGATGTTTACCTAGGTTCGGGCCCTCTTAATGGAGGTAAAACCCTATGTCCTGCTTGATTGTATTTGACGAGTATAGGGGTTACAAGAGTCGATCTACCTCGAGATCGTAATGGCTAAACCCTAGATGTCTAGCCTATATGAATTCTGATGATCCCTATAGACTAACCCCTCTGGTTTATATAGACACCAGAGGGGCCTAGGGTTGTATAGAGTCGGTTTACAGAAGAAGGAAACTACACATCTGGACGCCAATCTGGCCATCACGCAAAGGAGAGTCCCATCCGGACACGGGGGAAGGCCTTCTACCATGTATCTTCGCGGCACATTAGTCCAGCCCATAACACACGGGCCGGACACCCGAGGACCCCTTAATCTAGGACTCCCTCACCCGGGTCTATTTTCCATCATATAAGTTTCCGATATACTATTTTGCAATCTTTTACTTTCCGATCTATAAACCAAGAAACCCAAAAATATTTACTTCATCGTTTGTTTAGTTTTATCTATCTCTATCAGATCTCACTTCTGCAAGTGACTGTGAAGGGATTGACAACCCCTTTGTCGTGTTGGGTGCAAGTTGTTTGATTGTTTGTGCAGGTATTGGTGATTTGTGCGTTGTCTCCTACTGGATTGATACCTTGGTTCTCTAACTGAGGGAAATACTTATCTCAACTTTGTTGCATCACCCTTTCCTCTTCAAGGGAAAACCAACGCAAGCTCAAGAAGTAGCATTCGATGATTAATCCCTTATCAGCCCCCGGCCTATATGATACCAGCTACCGATATCCTCAGTGAGTATATATAAGCCATGTGAATGAAACTAAACTCAATGGTAAACAACAATTCTTCCCAATATTGTCCTGTGTAACTATATCTAAAGGCATGTTAAGCACAACAGGCTAAATCAACCAAATATATCCATGGTAGACAACATAATCTCCAAATGATTGCTTCATGGTGAGGGTTTAAGCACGCTAGTTAAGGAAAACAAGAAGTGGAAAGGTGTGTTAACTGCAACAGGCCTAACATTTAAAAACAAGCAAACATAGTCATTCAAACATATATTGGGCAGGTCTAAGTACACTAGTTATTTTTCAATCAAATGGGAAGGTGTGTTAAATGCGACATGCTTAACAGCAACCAAATATAGTCATTCATAGAGGTATTGTTGAAACTGGTATTGATGAAATTGAACTGCACTGATCATACTTGCACATATTGAACATCACATTGTGAATAACTGAAATAAACAAGGCATACTACGAACAACGAAAGATGACAACTGAAACTGGACATATGCTAACTACAAACAACCGAACAACCAAAAACAGTTGAAATAAACAAGGCGTAATGCAAACAACCAAATATAGCAATAAATACTGGACATGTTCTCACTACAAAAGGGGTTCTAGAAAACAAATCGCGGGATTCCCCTGGTGAAGAGGCACGACAAAACAAATCATGGGTTCCTCACTTGTCACAGATGGGTTCCTCCTCATGGGCATCGTCGATGATGTCTGACTTGGCAGCTGAGGATCCCATCCCAGCATCGCAAAACATGTCCTTAATAGATGACAAAAGGGGCTCCATGACAATGACGGATGGCAAATTGTTCATAACGAGCCACATGAGATCAGCCGTAGGGCCATCTATGAGATCGACGGCTATCGAACCCGAGCGGTTGGGTGTGGGCAACTTAACCTGTGACATAGCCTACGTCAAGTCGTCGCTGTCAACGAGCTCGATGTCATAGATGGCGTCCGTGACATACCAGAATGCTCTAGCCCGCTGATTGAAAGGTTGCGGCCAGTCATCTTCATCAGCTTCCTCGTCGGCCACCTCATCGACGTCGGGCAAACATGCCATGGTAAAGCTCTTTTGGGACATTCGCTCCTCGAGCTCCCCAAGAAGCGTAGCCAGGCTTAGGCTATGATGCTCTGGAGTGAGGGGGAGGGGGATCTGTGAGAAAGCGGGCGTTTGGCAGTCGTCATCTAAGAAACTTAGGGCGGCGAGGGTATGTATATCGGTGGGTAACCTACATGGGTAGACCGATAGAGGTTGTCCATGGAGGCGGCGTGGCGACGGTGATGTAGCTTTGGTTTCGAGCGAGGGAGGGGTGGTGTGTGTGTGTGTGTGTGTCTGTGTGTGTGTGAGCGGGGGATTTGGGGTGAGCGCAGGATTTGGGGTTTGTGTGTGGAGGGAGGCCAAGGTGGTGTTTGAGGAAATGCCGCGGGTACTGAATATTTTACTAGGCGGGAGTAAAATGGTGGGGCTACCAAAATTTGGATCAAGGGATTCAAGCAGAGCGGGGCGGGAGTAACAAACATGACACACGGTTAAAACATAATAATCATGTGCTATCAAACAGAAAAACCGTCCAACCGACCAGATATTTTTTAGATTGCGAGGGATGCAGGCGGGAGTAAAATGCTGGGGCTATTGAAAATTTGGATCAATGGATTGAAGCAGAGAGGGAGTAACTGACATCACACACGGTCCACACATACTAATCGTGTGCTATCAAACAGAAAAACCCTCTAGGCCGATAGATATTTTCTAGATTGCGAGGGAGTAGATATTTTTGAGAGCGGGAGGGAAGCTTCGTGGAGCCCAATCTATTGTGATGATGTGGGTGACAAGGGCACGGGCACGCCACACGGGTAGTCCAAGGGAACCTTGTCTGTTGCACACTTGATCGCAGACGGTTGCTGCATCCGACTCATCTGCTGTTTATAAATTTGAAGAAAAACAACATGGGAAAGGGTCAGAACACGAACACACTTGCATGTGGAACAAATATATGTATGAAAAGGGTGGTTTTATGTTCAAAAACCCAATGCACAACTTTGATGTGGCACCTGTCTCACAGAGCGCACGTTATTATTGCTAGTCCCCCACCCTCGCCTCCCCCCCCACACACTTTTGTGTTGGCTGGAGGGGAATCCTTGCTATGAACGCATGCCCTCAAATAGCTAGGTCTGACATCTCACCCTACCGTAACACAAAGCCAAAAGGTGTACATCATGGTTAACCCCCCCCCCTTTGCTTCCGGTCAAATATGGACCATGTGCGGGCCCACAAATGTGTGCTTGTGGCGTGAGATGGGTGAGATCACATACGAACCACACCTGCGGGTGGCCCAATATATATACACACATATATAGGGTGGGTCTATTATGATAACATCCCTTAAGAATCTTATTCTAATAACACTTAGCTTATTCTGCTAAAACTTGAGCACCGCTAGTGCATGATAACTGGACCACACAGAAACCCCCCGAAAACTATAGTTGCCCTAAACCCGCTCCACCTTCTACCACACACGAACCCCACCCCCGGTTAACCACCTTCTTCCCCCACCTACCTCCTTGCTCTCTCCTCTCCCAATTTGGATAAGGAGCCTTCCTCCCCTACCCTCCCTCCCTACTCCCAACCTCCACCGGCCACCACACGACTCACCACCCCCCCGATCCTCTCCATCTTCCACACAGGAGCCCACGGGGCGCGGCACCCATTATGTTGCCTCTAGGCCCCTGGCGTCCTTCCTCCCAACATCGGAGCACCCCTCCTCCTTCCTCCCGGTGCAAGAGGTGCCGCGCACGGCCGCGCTCCATGTGTCCCTCGCAGCTCCTCCATCCCCCTGTCTCGACCCCAGATCAGGCGAGGATCCACCGTGCGGTGCCTCAGCCATCACCGTTGGACTGCTCTAGATTAGGCGACAGGGGAGCCCCCCGCGTGGCCGTGCTCTGGATGCCCTGTCTTCCTCATCGTATCCAGCCTCCGCGAGCAACACCGACACTCAGGAGGTCCTACCGCCGCATCCCTGACCCGCCATTGTGCCTCCGCGACACGACCCGCCGCTGCGCTCCTCACCTCTGCTTCCATTCGTCCGTGGTGGAGCAAGGAACCCCTGGATCCATCAAGCTCGGCTCCCTCTTCCAGCCACGCGACCCCGCACCTCCCAGCCTAGACGCGTCCTGTGGTGCTCACCCACACGGGATCCCCCCCCCCCTCCCTAGACTCTAGCAGTCCCCTTCCCTGTTCTCCGCTTACGGCAAGAAGTGCAGGTTGCTCTTCGTTGCAGGTCGGTTGGATCGTTGGTGCAGTACCCAAATCGCTAGTATTTTTGCTGCTGCTCGCACACATCACCGGAGGTTCACCGGAGCATCCCCTCGCAGCTCTCTCCTTCCCCAACATGCAGTTCACCAGCGATGGCCTTCAATTCGTTTTGGTTGCTATTGATGCCATCGCCATAGCAGTACAATGTGCTCATGATGGTTTTGTGTGTGTGTGTGTGTTTTGCATGCTAGCCAGTCGGTGGCCTATGATCCCGTACAATGCAAAAATAGCATAAAAATGAAGTGCTCTATTGTTCTATCCAAGTTTTAGTTCCCCTCAATATACATTGGACATGCAAAATAATTGTGTCGAGAGATTCACTTTTGTCCACAAAGGTTTAGTTCTATTGTGTGAGAGGTTCATTTCACGTCTTTTTTTTGTTTTTAGAGGTTCACTCAACTGTACTATGCATTTCTTTTCCTTTTAAAAAAATAACAAAAAGAATAATGTGTAGTCCTCTGTCATGACATTGCAATGCGCTTTCCTGTCTAATGCAACACACTAATATGGTTAATTTAACCCTATGGAACAAGTTAGAAAAAGACAAGAAAAATTATGCAGTGCACTTACACTACTGCAGGATGCTGCTAACACGACACTACGACCAAAGACCCATCGACGAACTATGTGCGATGCAATAATCACAAACGATGGTGTAAAATAACTGTCAAAAAAGGTGCAAATCATTTGTGATGGCGGGCACATCAAACATGATTCAGATTTTAGTTGCGTGTGCGATGCTGAGCATACAGTTGATCCATACGAACTGTTTGGGATTAGATAGAACAACAGAAACGGGCAGCCATATCAATGTGTGCGATATACAGCATACAGTTCGCTCCAATGAACTGTTTGCGATGATCGAGGTGAACACAAATGATTTGGTGTAGCAAGATGTGTGTGATACCCGGCAAACCGGCCAATAATCAGAATTGTGTGCGATCATTATAGACAGCCCATACGGTCTTTTTTTTGTGAATTGTGTGCTTGTTAGGGCACATAGTTCAACGAACCAACATGTGGGCGATAATGTAGAAGATATCTATCGAATACTTATTACTAACCGTCTGCGATGAGATTGACAGGATATGTACAGTTTGATTAATTTAGTCCTGCTTCTTGTTGTTGTTGTTGGATGGCCCCACGACATCATCTTGGCGAGGACGCTTCTTGCCGCTGACAGTTGGCTTTTCATCGCTTCCGTCATCGTCATCATCATTGCTGTCGTCGTCGTCCTCCTTGTTTGACCATTCATCCTCATCAGCATCGTCATCCTCTTCTCCATCCTCCGACGGCTCCTCGTCTGTCTAGTTTTCATCTGACGAATCCGGAGGCGGCGTCCCTTGCATGATCTGGATATAATCGAGGTCTGGGCTTGATGCCGGACTCATGGAAGATGAGCGGGATGATTCCGATGTTGACCTATCATCGGGCGCCAGACTGCTGGCCGAATTGTCGTCCTCGCTGTCGCTCGACATGGCTGCAGAGTGTGTGCCAGTGTGTAGCGCGGCCTACCGGGGACGATGAAGATGGTGGACACTTAAGCAGGGTATGAAGAGAAGAGGAAATGCCAATTGAAGCGGGGGTTGACATATTATCTAACCGCTGATATAATCAACCGCAATTATTTGTACCCAATCGCTCCAAATTCCTGGGGTTGCGCAGGACTCCTATTGGCTGGTTTATTTTTTTTAGGACAAAAAGAAGGAACAAGTTTTGGGATTATGCACCGGTACCGGTACGAACAAAGTAGGACAGTTGGCAAGCAATACTTTGAGCTCTTCTTATTGATAAAGCCAGTAATAACCAAACTACAAAGGAAAAGAAAAAAAGACAAACGAAAATATCTGCATGAATCTTCGCGTAACATCAATGGCATAGGACCTAGATGTGCATTACTTAGAGCACATCTTGATGTGCTTTAGCAATATTGTCAAACAAAACCCCTAATCATCATTGCAAATAGCGCATAGAACATGGCTAATGCGACCACCAAAACTACATGCTAGTTCTTTATTGTCTCTAGCTCTCATCTGTTGCCTATGATTGATTCTTTCTTGCTTTTATCATACTTATTGTACATTCCAGATCAGCCAGTTTCTTCATCAGCTTTACGTTATCTTCTACGAGCTTGGTGATAACACTCCGATCCCTGCCATGCCATTCTTCATCCAGCTAGTTAACAAAGGCACAAGCCTCATATCCCTACCAATGTTAAATAGTATTCAGGATGAGAGGTGGCATTAACTGAAGTAAAATGATGAACTTAGCACTAACCTCTAAGGGGCAACTGAGAAACCACCTGCCAATGTCAAATCCCTCCGTGCATACACGTCGAGCAGGAGTGTACCCGTGCACACAACTCAACTTTTGGTACTTCTCGGTGGCGCAAAACTTGGAGTCAAACTCGTGTTGCGGGAGTCTGGAGTCATGCTCCAGATCCGGTGGCAGATCGCTTTCCTGGGGGGGTGTCATTTAGGACAGATTCAGCAAGGAGCTATTCTTTGGACATGCTAAAAAAGATTGGGATAGATTGGAACCTGACAAGACGATTCGGATCCGTAGTACACGTGCCTTCTGATGACCTTAGGCAAGTGCTCGGCGGCTATCGCCGTCGTGGAAGCGATACAAGCAGGAGCACCTGCACCGAAACCATCAGCACCACTCGCCCGCATTCCCCCAATGTTAGCGCCATGCGAGGGAATTTGGAGGCTATGTAGGGATATGGGGGAAATGGGAAAACTGTGGGGATAAGCTAACGGCCGGGAACTACTTATGACACTATATGTTGTATATGACACACTGTTCATACATGTCATTTGTGTTAGGTATTACAATGTCACACACGATTTCCGCACCAAACCATGTGAGAAGACAACGTA
The DNA here is from genome assembly GCF_018294505.1 of Triticum aestivum. Taxonomy (NCBI): domain Eukaryota; kingdom Viridiplantae; phylum Streptophyta; class Magnoliopsida; order Poales; family Poaceae; genus Triticum; species Triticum aestivum. The sequence continues at coordinate 256,147,741 of NC_057806.1, read as the reverse complement.
GGTTAGACACGGTTGTCGTTACATAATCGTATATGATGTACTACCTTGTCCATATTTGAATTAAAGTGATACCGTGTAAACAGCCGCTCTGCATATATAGATGGCGGCGACAGCCTAGGCAGTGGCTACTGGAGAAGAGGTCAATCCTCGGTCAGTGGGCGGTGGCGACGTCATAGGAGGTCAATCCTCGGTCTATGGCGGGAGATAGGAGGAGCTCAACCATCGAGGTCGGAGCCGGTGTGATTCGAGCACATCCATCGCGGTCGATGGCGGGATAGTGGAGGTCAAACATCAGGTAGCAGCCGCACTAAGCTTTGCTCCTCGACCCTACTATCTCGGCGTGCCGCCGCCTCGCGCTTCTCTATCTGCTGGGTGGAGGTCGCCGCACGGCTAATTAATTAAGGTATTCTTTTTGTGAGTGGCTTAATTAAGGTATTCAATTCCTAAGGGTGGTGTTGTACTAGTACTCTACATGTAAATTGACTGGCCACTAATTTTTGTCATTGCACGTCTGGATAACAACATGGAGCGCCCTCAGTAATTATGAAAATAAAACCTTGTGATTTATGCACTCATCTTTGGGCAGCAGTTAATCCGTGTATTAGTGTTGTTGTTTTGTTTTTAATTACCATTCGTGTGGTGAAGATGGAACGATCTCGATCGATGAAGAATCAGAAAACCGTAGATTTTATCAGTGGCGTGAAAGAGTTCATGAATTTTGCTGAAAGTACAAAGAGGAGAATTGGTGATGCGGATAACGTCCTATGTCCATGTACTCATTGGGCTAATACAGAGTCACATGAAGTTGCAGATGTCCAGTTGCACTTGGTCTCTAGGGGATTCATGGATGGATATACATGTTGGACCAGACATGGTGAAGAGGAGGTCATGGATGAAGATACCCAGGGCAGCGACATGCCAAACCCTGATCAGTGTCACATGGATGTTGAATCTAACATCGGGGCAGAGGCGTCAAGCTACCAATGGAACACCAGAAAGCCGAAATTCCCACTGGAAAACCAAGACGTCGACGCAGATGATGACGATGATGTTCATATGCCAGATTTTGCTGCAATGATTGCAGATTTCGAGGGCCCAAAAAAGGATATGCTTGGGTGCAAGGATCTGCCAACCAATGATGCAGACTCCAAGAAAGAATTGTATCTAGGCTGCAAAAAGAAATATTCCAAGTTGAGTGCCACCATGGAGCTTCTCAGATTTAAAGCAGCAAACGGTCTATCAAACAAGGGTTTCACAGAGATGTTAGGTCTTTTCAAAGAAATTCTTTCAGAAGATAATGTGCTCCCCAGAAGCATGAATGAAGCGAAGAAAATTGTTTGCCGACTGGAACTTGGAGTACAGAAGATACATGCTTATGTGAATGATTGTATATTTTACCATGGTGAATACAAAGATTCGCGTGCATGTCCCACATGCAAGCATGCACGATACAAGTGCAGGAGAGCAAAGGACAAGTACAAATTGGACGATGAGAACATGACAGGAATCCCGTTCAAGGTTGTTTAGTACTTGCCTTTAATTCCAAGGCTGAGGTGTTTGTTTGCAAACCCTAGAGGGGCAAAGAGGTTGCGGTGGCATCATGATGAGCGAATTGCAGAAAAGTTTATGAGGCACCCGAATGATGGGGCTCAGTGGAAATTATTCGACAACAAGTTTGTAGACTTTGCCAAGGATCCTCGAAGTATAAGTCTCGGGGAGTGTACTCACGTGATGAATCCTTTTGGTGATATGAGCACCAATCGCAGCACATGGCCGGTGCTTCTGTGCATATATAACCTAGCTCCTTGGTTGTGTATGAAGCAAAAATACATTATGATGTCAATGATTATCCAAGGCCCAAAGCAACCTGGAAATGACATCGAAATTTACTTTCAACTACTAGTAGAGAACTGCTGACAGTGTGGATAGATGCGCCTGCTGTAAAATGTTATGATGCTTACAGAAAGGAGATTTTCGATCTACATGTGATGCTGGTGCACACCATTCAACATATGCCGGCATTAGGCAACACATCGGGGCAGAAAACAAAGGGAGATGTAGGGTGTGCCACATGCATGGATAGGACAGCTAGCAGAATACTTTCCAACTCGCACAAAACCGTGTATTTGAGTCATCATAGGTTCTTACGGAAAAATCACCCATGCCGAAAGATGAAAGCTGAATTTGATGGTACGACAGAGGTAGGTGTGGGCCCAAGACCCTATGAAGGGGAGGTGGTCCACAACATGTCTAAAAAATTAATGTTGTGCTTGGCAAGAACCACCCTTTGACGGTGAAACAAACACCCAAGGGTCAAGTGTTTAAGAAGAAATCGGTGTTCTGGAAATTACCTTACTGGGAGACTCTATGTGTACATCACTACATCAATGTCATGCACGTAGAGAAAAACGTATGTGAAAGCATCCTTGGTATTCTGCTCAAGATTAAAGGTAAAAGAAAGGATGGTGACGGTTCATGGCTCGATATGCTTGCTGGTCAATCAAAACGCAAGAGTGAGGTAGAAGATGATGACAAATTCATCAAAGCTCACGAGAGTTACACTTTCAGTACAAAAGAACCAACACAGTTCTTCACCTATTTGTTGTTAGTTAAGACACCCTCTTCCTACTGGGCAAACATCAGAAGTCTCGTGTATGTGAGCTCAGGTAAAATGAAGTTGGGACACATGAAGTCACATGATTGCCATGTAATGTTGACACAAATCCTCCCAGTGGCCATCAGGAATCTGATGGACAAAGATTATAAGAAACACACTCGTTGACATCTATGATTTCTTCAACCAACTATGTCAGAAAGTTGTGGATCCTGAACAGTTGGATCATATGTAAGATGATATTGCAAGAATATTGTCCAACCTAGAGATGTTTTTCCCACCGTCATTCTTTGATGTCATGGTCCATCTCACTATGCACCTTGTCGACGAGATAAAGTATTATGGTCCCATGTTTCTTTGCAACATGTATCCCTTCGAGCGGTTCATGGGAATAATGAAGCCCTTTTGTCGGAAGCGAAACCATCCAGAGGCAAGCATCCTACAAGGTTATTCCGCGGAGGAGGTGGTCAAGTTTTGCACCGAATACATGAAACAAAGACCTATAGGTTGGCCCCTCTCTCTCTACAAGGGAAGGATGAAAGGTAAGCCGCTCCTTGCTGACACGCAAATGGCTACACCTGGAGCATTGGCAGAGAAATCCCATTTGACGGTACTGCTTAACAGCCCAGTTCTCAGCGCTTATGCCGAAGAACACTTGGAGGAGATATGCCAAAGCTTCTTACCAATGGTGCCTTCATCAGATGTGGAGATGAAGGAGCACACTAAGAACAACACCGAATGGCTAAAGAATCATTTGGCATAAGGACCCATCGATGACATTGCTATGTGGTTGGCACAAAAGCCATCACCTACGGTGTTGACATAGCAAGCATATGACATAAATGGATACACATTCTACACTGTGGAACGTGAACAGAAGACCTCATATTAGAACAACTCTGTATGAATAGAATGCATGACTGTAAATGAAGCTGATAAAAGGGTATACTATGGAACCATCAAAGAGATTTAGGAGCTTGACTATGTGAAATTTAAGGTGGCATTATTCAGGTGCGCATGGATCCCTCTTGGTCATGTAAGTATTGATGAGTACAGGAAGACCTGTGTTAATAGGACAACGATAGCATATCACGCGGACCCATTCATTCTTGCCATCGATGCTACCCAGATTTTCTTTGTGGAAGACCCCTTGCATAAGAACTGCCATGTAGTGATGCATGGGAAGAGAAGGGTATTGGGTGTCGACGATGTTGCCCATGAGGACGAGTACGATAAATTTGATGAGTTGCCAGCCAAGGGATCACACACCGATGTAACAGGGAAGCGTAAAATCATTAGAAAACCCAAGTTCATTCAGGGTCAACGTAATGATCCCAGTTCCCCCATGTACATGGGAATTAAGCCGTAAGACTAGTCTTTATGCCTACCCTCACTACAAAAAATAAGACACATCCATGACATTTTGGACCGAACGATTTTTTTTTCTGTCATACTTATGACACTTCTATGACGATAATTGTGACAAAACCCGGTATCATCATAGATGTGGTGGGTTCCTACTTCTATGACAAAAAAATCATGACAGAAAATGGGATTTTCGTCCTGGGCCGGCCAGAGACGCTACTGCATGACATTCTTTGGGCCGTCCATGAAGGAAAAAACCATGGTAGAAGCGAGGGCGAGGAAATATTAGGGTGTTCCCAATTACGGTGGGTGGTTGGGGCCGAGCGATGTGCGTTTCTCTCGTACACACACGCGCGTGGGTGTGAGGCGTCGGGCTCTAACTGAACCCAAGCGAGGCGTTGGGCTCTAACTGAACCTGAGCGATTGCACTGCAGGCTACGCATTACTGAACCCGAGCGATCGACCGTTGGCTGTTAATTAAGCCCAATCAAGCGATTCCTTCGCTACTGGTGCTAACTGAAGCCGATCGATACTGCCTCTGGATGAACACTACTAGGGAAAACCCTAGTAGTAGCGCGGGTAATTGCCTAGCAGTAGCACGGGGGCCTGCGCTACAGCTAAGGCGCTACTACTACTTAGTTGTAGCGTGTTTCAAGGCCCCGCGCTACTAATAACTAATTGAGAATTAAAAAAATAAATTCCATCCATGGCGGCTGCTTTTGCTGGGCATCGTCCTCTCCATCCATGGCTGCTACTTGTCCTGGAGGGGATGAAGTTGTCCGTGGTGATGGTGCTTCCCCACCCAACTTGTGCCCGTACCTCTCGTCTACTGCTGCTACAAGAGAAGAGAAAATTATTATAAAGAGGAATAGAGAGATAGAGAGAAGTAGGAGGAGGAACTCACCGGTGACCATCGGAGTTGGAGCTGACGCCCGAAACCCTAGATGAAGCTCGATGACCTGCTGCTGCTTGTCGTGGGACTCTTGACCCGGTGAGGAGGGGCAAGTGGCTGCGTCCATGGCGGATCTGGCCGCCGCCATGGATGACGCTCTGTTGGTTTCCGTCTCCTTCCACCAGCGGAGAAGAAGGAGCATGGAGGGGGAGGGGAGGGGTCTGCAGTGCCGTCGAGGATGGAGGACGGAGGGGAAGGGGGAGAGGAGGTCGCTGGATTTTTTTAGTGCCACCGAGGTGCGAGGCCCGCAGTGGCGATGGGTGAGGAAGGGAATGGCGAGTGGGGGGAGAAGGGGAATCAAAAGAGTGTGGGTTTGGATTTGGGCCTCAGCACGCTATGTGTACATATGTCTTGGTGGGTCGATAGTAGTAGCGCGGGTTTATACCCCTCGCTACTACTATGGCATGTCCCGGGTGGGCACGGTAGAGACCACTTAGTAGTAGCAAGGGTTATAAACACGAGCTACTACTATCAACTTAGTAGTAGCGCGGGTTTATACCCCTCGCTACTACTATGGCATGTTCCGGGGGCACACGGCAGAGACCACTTAGTAGTAGCGAGGGTTAAAAACCCGCGCTACTACTATCAACTTAGTAGTAGCGAGGGGTAAAAACCCGCGCTACTAGTAAGTTGTAGTAGCGAGGGTTATAAACCCTCGCTACTAGTAAGCGTCTGCCTATAAGCTTTTCCCTAGTAGTGGAACAGTGAGTGTTGCTGGGGGGGTTTGTATGAACAGTTCCCGGTGGGGGTTGATGAATAGGACCCCATGGTGTTGCCTCTGGATGAGCAGGACCCCGATCGATCAAGCTGGTTGGGACTGGATGAACAGGACCCCGTGGAGGGCTAGATGAACAGGACGCCCCCGTGGAGGGCTGGATGAATAGTAGACGGTGGAGGGTTGGATGAACAGTAGCCCATGGAGGGGTGGTTGAACAGGAGCCCATGTGGAGAGGGCTGGTTGAACAGTAGCCAGTGGAGTAGCGCGCGATGGAGGCTGGATGAACAGGAGCCCGTGGATGAACAGTCGCAGGTGGAGGCTGGAGGAGGTCGACGGTGGATGAACAGTAGCCCGTGGAGGCTGGAGGGGGTCGATGGTGGAGATGAAAAGTATCCCGTGGAGTCCCGTTTTGCGGTACACCACACCCCTCCCGATGAACAGGACCCTCGTTTCGACCGTAGCGCTCCAACACAAGTCCGTTTCCTCCGTTTTGCGGTACGCCACACCCCTCCCGATGAACATGACCCCCGTTTCGACCGTAGGAGGTCCGTTTCCTCCGTTTTATGGTACGCCAGACCCCTCTCGATGAACGAGATCCCATTTCAACCGTGGCCGGTCGAACACAAGGCCGTTTCCTCCGTTCTGCGGTACGCCAGGCCTCGTTTCCATCGGCTGTTCCATCCAAGCCCTCCCGATGAACACGACGACGCATTCTATTCCGACCCAGCCGGTTCGCTCCCCATGAACACGACGACGACACTGTTTCTCCGCTCCGACCCAGCCATGTACACGAGCCCTGGCCATACGTATGCGCGAGTAGGCGTTGGAGAACCTGCCCGTATGTACGTATGTGGCCGTATTTTCTTTCTTGCACACTGGCCGCTGTACGTACGTGTACATGCTACGTGCGCGCCTCTACTACGACACATGCGCTCCTCTACATTGACCAGTATGTACGTACACGTTCGCGACTAGAATGACAACGCTATGTAAGCTTCGACCACATGGGTCCTGACTGTCAGGCACTTCCTTGCATGCGAAGATGTAGCTGGTGGGTCCCAGGAGTTAGGGGGCGAATCGTTTTTTTTGCCCGGACGCACTTCCTTTCCTGTGAAGATGTCGCCGGTAGGTCCCAACAGTCAGGGGAAACGTTTTTTCGCAAAATGTGGTGGCCCGTCCGGTGGGTCCCTGCTGTCAAGTGGAGGAATAATTATTTTGCGCGTAATAAGGAGGTACTTCCTTGCGGCCGCCATGGACCCAGCTGTCAGCCTATCCATGTAGAGTACTGTTCCAATGGAAGTCGTTCCTTGACCATGTTGACCACGCCACGCCGAGAGCACCCTGGCGGTGGACGACGGCGAGGCCTAGGAAGGGGACGACGCGGAGCCGGGGAAAATGCGGCAGTGGATGCCCATGAGTAGAGGAGTATGAGGATTCACTGGTTTGCTGCGGTGTGAGGCTGTCGTCGCCGCAGAATAACAGGGGGTGTGGGTGAGTAGAGGAATGGCCTGGCTAGCGGTGGGAGTAGTAGGCGGCGGTGAGGCCTCCGCAGCATCGTCGCTGGCCACGGGAGGCAGGAGCACGAGGCACGACCGGCGCTGGTTTGGGCGGCTGGAGCAAGAAGACCAGAGGTTGAAGAAGCACTACGGCCGTTGGATGGACATCTTACGATCACTAGAGCTAGAATCGTGCATATTGACTAAGTTGACAAAGCCCTCTGTCCCCGTCAACTTAGTAGGCCCACAAGTCAGCCTCCCACTATACTGGGTCCCAGCTAGCAGGGGGAGTATTCATTTTTTGTGCGTAATAAGGAGGCACTTCCTTGCATGCGAAGATATAGCTGGTGGGTCCGAGCTGTCAGCGGAGGTAACGTTTTTTTCGGGAAATAGAGAGGCCCTTTCGGTGGGTCTCAAATGTCAGGTGGAGGAATCATTATTTTGCGCGTAATAAGGAGGCATTTCCTTGCGTGTGGCCATGGACCCAGCTGTCAGCCTCTCCACGTACAGTCCACTTCAGATGCATGTCAATCGTTGACCATGTTGACCAGGCCGCACCGAGAGCACCAGGGCGGTGGACGACGATGAGGCCTAGGAAGGGAACAGAGCCAGGGAAGACTCGACGGTTGTTTCCCACACGAAGGGGAGTACGACTGTACGAGGGTTTACTGGTTCGTTTGCCGTCGCCGGAGAATAACAGCAGGTGTGGGTGAGTAGAGGGATGGCTAGGCCAGCGATGGGAGTATGATGGGGCGGTGAGGCCTGCGCGGCAACACAGCCGGCCGTGGGGAGGAGGGACCAGGCCGTCCCGCCGGCGCTTGTTTGAGCGGCTGGAGCAGGAAGAGCAGAGATTGAATAAACACGATAGCCGTTGGATGGACATCCGACAGTCACTGCTTGTGCGTCAACCTTTTTTTAGGAAAGCCTCAAATCTGTGGAAAACAGCATACAACCCATTTGCCGTTATTTCTAATAATTTACAGCCCATTTGCTAATTCTTAAGGTTTTTTTGGAACCCATATTATTTTTGTTAGCATTACAGCCCATATTGTGGCCACGATTAAAAAATTATACGAAATTTTTCTTATTTCTGTGCGGTCTGAACTGTTTTTAATCCCGAAATTTCGAGTCACATTCAAACTGATTTTAAAAATAAATGTATATCAATATAAAATCCAACAAATTGTCCGTGCATAAAAATCAATGCAATTTAAAATCTCGAAATGAAAAAAAAGAAATTTGAAACTAATTGCCGGTTTGATGTGTTTTAAAAATGTACAACCCATTTCTCATTACTAATAGGCCATTTTCTCGGCCAGCCGAATGAAGCTCTCCTCGTCTTGAAAGATTTGCAGCCCAAGAGGCCTCACAAAGCGACTTACTTGGCAAATCACAAAAAAACTAGGCTAGCCATTTTCAGAAAGAAAAAAAACTACTGGGCTGGTCTGTGGTAAACATAAAAGAGAAGGTTGTCTAGATAGGCCAGAGTGCCCCGCACAGCCCAGTTGACACCCTACATCCGTCTCAAAAACAAATTAGATAAATGCCACTCCAATTATGGCAAATTCATAAAAATGCCACTGCAATTTCCAAACTTTGAAATATGCCACTGCAATTTCCAAACTTTGAAAAATGCCACTGCAATTTTTGCAAACTTTGGAAAACGCCACTGCAATTTGCAGAAAAACGCCACTCCAGACTTCGAAAAATGCCACTGGATATGGCATGAAATGGCATTTTTCAAAGTTTGGAAATTGCAATGGCATTTCTCGGAAACACCCGATTTGGAGTGGCATTTATCAAATTAACCCAAAACAAAAATAACTGGATGAGCTGCTGGGTCCCTGGTGTCAGCCGCTCGTTGTGCAATTCTCTCGTTTATTGACTACGTTGACAATGGCAGGGGACCTAGATGTCAGAAATCCATTAGGAGGAGCCATTTTTTTATTGGCTTGAAATAAGGAGGCACTTGCTTGCGTACTGCCATGACCTTGGCGGGTCCCTGCTGTCATCCTCTCCATGTACAATCATCTCCTGATTGTGTACGCTTCAACTTGGTAGGCCCACAAGTCAGCCTCTAAACCCGTGGAGGACAAATACAACCCATTTATATAAAAAATAATAGCCCATTCCATACATTCAAACAAAAATTTCAACATTCAGAGCAAAGTAACAGGTTTGATGCACATATAGAGTACCGAACTTCCACGTTGACAACCATCATAGCCAAGTTAACTATCTACTCCCACTAATACTCTAGTAGCGTACAAGTACTAACTTACTCTTAGCTAACTAGATGATGCCGACCGCCATCTACGGTACACGCTAAACGCCGGCACCGGCGTCCTCCGCCTCGCCTCGGACTTCCAAGAGGTGCGATAGGGCGCGTTGCTCGCGCGCGTTGGCCCTTTCCATGCCGGCGTGGTCCACCGAAGCTTCGGCTTCTAAGCGGGAATCCCACTTGACGAGCTAGTAGTAAAAATCAGCGTCGCAAACGTGTGCGTGCCCGACAGCCTCCAGGGCTATTTGCCGGGCGCCGGCCTCCACGTAGTCGGCCCAGTTGCGGGCGCTCTGCTCGCGACTCAGAGCGTCGGTGCACTGCTGCTCCATGTCCCGTTGCCGGCGCAAATCGGCAATACGCTGCTCCTCCGCCAGGCGGTCGCACTCCAACAACTCCTCATAGTCCGCATTGCCATCTAAAGACTGATAGAATGCCTCCTCCCTCCGTCTGCCTTCCGGTGAAAAACCGAACACTAGTTCCGGCGGTGACCGCCTGCGTTGTCGCCTATCGCGAACGGGCGGGGGCATGGCGGACGTGGCAAGGGCGAGGATAAGTGGCGAGCGACGTCGGGCGGTGGGGGCTTATGAGGATAAGGCGAGTTGGGTGATGGTGCCACCGGAGAAGCCCGGGAAACAGTAATTATAGGCGGAAGGTAGGCAAACTAGCGTGTCGCGGGAAACGCGATGGTCATCGCGGTCATCGGAATTCAAGGCATAAGCAGGCATGGCTTAGCGCGCCAGCTTGCCGTGGAAAACTAGAAAAAATGAAATTATGATTGTGTCGTCCCGTCCCATGAGTGGTGCGTCCCGTCCGTGCTGGGTCACACGCCGGCATGACGGGCAAACAAGTGCACATGAATCATCCAGATGAGGTACTCCCTCCTTGTCAAAAATGATTCCACCACTCATCATCTACCTTGGTTGGTTAGATTTTTGAATTAAGCCCTGCAAACCGGAAATGAGGTAGTACATGCGTGATCCACTATTTATTCGTGTAGGATCGAGTAGGTCGTTTTTTGAATTGAGCCCTGCAAACCAGAAAGGAGGTAGTACGTGCGTGATCCGATATTTATCCGTGTAGGATTGAGTAGGTCGGACAGTGTACGTGTAGGATCGAGTAGGTTGGATGGTGTACGTGTACGATCGCATTAGCTGATGAACGTTCGCTGGGAGATAAGGCATTTGCGAACATTTTTGCTGGCAGTTTCTTCAGATTCGCAAGGCATTTTCTTCAGACCAGCTTGTCAGTTTCTTCAGAGGTAGGCATTTTTATTCAAAAAACTACAACTTCGGATCTTGTGTCGGAACTAAAACTGCCAGGAGCGCATTAGTAGGCTAGCTAGTGATCGATCAGTAACTTGTAAACACTGAGCGAACAGAAATAAGGAACTGTTAGTAACTTGTAAACACTGAGAACACAGAAATAAGGATCATGCTGTGCACAGCAGTAAGAGCCGATCCGTTCAAAATGTTCACACGAGACTCACAGGCCTGGCATTGTAATATGTTCACATTAGTAGCCCAAATTCAAAACCAACTAGTATGATTCCCATACATAAGATCAACATGTTAATGCATCTCAATGATTCACAAATCATATATAAATATGTAGCTCCAAAAGCAAAGATCTAGAAAAAACATCTGTTCTTCCTACTAACATGGATGCTTCTCTTGGCCAACATTCAGTACAGACTGAAAGACAAATTTGTTTGTGAAGTCTACAATTCCTCTTGCAAACGTAAGTGGTTTCACCAACAGCTGGAACCATGAGAATGAACCACACATGATGGAGGAACATCCACTGCAATATGATTTGGTCTTCTCTCGATCACACGGCGAGACTATTTTCGGAATACAAACTTTAACTTAGGCAAAATGATGCCCATTGTATAATAACAACAAAGCAATGAAGCACCTAGTGTTGGCCAATAAATAGTACAGTACTACTTTTCTGCAGTCCATGAAGTGACTATCCAATCTTTCTGTGTCTATTTTCAAATGGCACTGCATGCAGTGACTATACTATTCTCTTGTGCAGTTCAACCAAAATTGCGGTCACTTTGTGTGTTTGCCAAATAGCAATGGGCAGACATCTCTGTCTGCACAAATATCAAGCAGCTAGTAAACATATACCCCACCTTGTATTTTCGGTTTAAACATGTCTCTTCCGCTTAGCATCTGTCATGTTTTGCACTGGACAATTTGATACAGTCATGTTTTGCCCTGGACAATTTCATACTGAATTGATTTGCTGGTTCAGAGCAGAAATATAGCGCCTATTCTTCATCAGACCAAGGATATCCATGTTCGCAGTGATGGAAGAGGTGAAATCGATACAACCGAAATTGAGCATCCAATCATTGAATCCTGTCCTGCACCTCCAATGTAGGTCCACCCTGCCAATAAATTCACATGCAGAACACTAGTATTACTATCTAATGATAGTACAAAAAGAGTAGCAAGATAGTAGCAAACCATGTACCTTCGTAATGAATAGCTCATAGTGCCACCAATTGGATATAAAGGTTTGGAAGAAAACATGTTCCTAATGTTGAACCAGTTGAACTTTTTGTGCAGTTCCACTAAAATCGAGCATCCCTGTTTGCATAGATATTGAAAGTGTGATTACTATAAAAGTGGCACTAGTTGAAGCATAGACTCACAAATATAAGCATTCCAATTTTTTGATGGGAAAAGGTAGCAAGACTGTTTCTAACCACCTGTTTGAAGGAATAAATAAGGCAACACCGGCTGATGTCAGAAAGGCATATATAGTTATTTCTGAAAGAATGATCGATTCCTAACATTTCCTCTTCTTTTAAGCATATTTTGTGCAGTTCAACTAAAATAAAATGCCATCACCGCCTTGACAATTCAGTGACACTGTACAAAAGGAAATGACTTAACATTACATCATGATGTCAGGTATGTAGTCAATAGGCATTAGAGACAAACATACATACCTCCTCCGATAACATAATGAACATTAATTTTAACAAAGGTGTGACTAGCTTTACCGGGATAATTTGAGTGAACTCTACACCCTCAGTTCCTTAATATAAGACGTTTTCGCATGTCAATTTAAAGTACCCAAACGTCCCGTATTTAGAAAAACAGGTAGTAGTTTTCTTGGGCACATATCTGGGAAAGCTTGCCATGCTTTATATATGTCCATACGCTAATGCAACACCATTCAAATAGTACAAATATACACTAATCCAGTGGCTAGTGCTAGTAGAGTAGTTATTTTATTACAGGGTACAGTATAATGGTTTACTGAATAGATTTCCATAGGCTCTAGCATTGGACGATTTCTATAAGAATTAACAATACAAAATGTAAAGGTAACAAGTTTCAGCATTGGTATACTAGCTGTGCAAGAGCATTAAACCAAATACAAAAGTCTGAAGGTAACTAGCATTATTAACTAATGATAGTATTAAAAAATTGCAAACCATGTACCTTCAAGGTAAATATCATTTCGAACTCAAGTGGACATGAAAAATTGCTATCCCAATCTTGATAATCGATCAAACATAAAAACTTGATTGAACGAATCAATACAATAGCCAAAGGAGGAGGTGCACACTCTTGACCTTTCCTCGTCTTCATAATTTTTTATGCAGTTTAACCAAAATAAAATGACATCAGCACCTTGGCATTTAGATGACACTGTACAAAAAAATTTAACTTATCTCATGAAAGTGAGGTATGTAATCTATCAGCATTAACAGTGCAAAAATCTGAAGGTAGTAACAAGTTTCATCGTTGGTATACTAGCTGTGCAACAAATTTTAGAATGCCTTAGCTGAAAAATCTTTAATACATCCACAATCAACAGCTAACACTGAAATAATCCAGAGACATTAAATGGCATAGATTAAATTTATCGGTGGCATTAGACTGAGTGCGACATTAGTTAAATGTGGCATCACTTTAGTAGTAGCATTGGTTGACTTTACCGCTAGTGTTATACTAACAGCAAAAAAGTGGCAATAAGAGCATGGGAGACCCATTTGGACAGTGGGCGCACCAGTACGATGTACCTCCACAGACGCATAGAGTGGTGAGGGAGGTATGGTTGCCCAGAGCAACAAATATCCAGGCAGCATATGTGGATTATGTCCCATTTTTGTTCTCTTTAGCCACCTTTTTCCTATGTGAGGACAACAAACCGACCGACCTGGTCATTCTCTATTGCGTTGTCATGCCTTTCTACCCTTCTTCAACCAAGAGACACGAGACTCGTTCCTTAGCTACTGATTTCCCCCTTTTCAACCTAGATGCGGGTTCGATGCCTACTCTCTTGGACAGTACAGTCTCCCTTCCTTTCCTTATTCAACCCCGACATGGATTAGTCTACATGAAGTAGGGTTTCCTTTAATAGTGCAAATTAAGGTTTTCGTCTGCGTGACCAGTAGAGCAGAGGATAGGAAATTGAGAAGATGGTGGAGTGGAAAAATATCCACATGCAACAACGTGATAGATGGGTAAATAGAACAAGGGTATGGTTCGAAAAGAGGTAGCATACCTGAGGGTCGGCGGGAAGTGGCTTCGCTCATGGTCGTCTTCCTCTACACGCACTACGGCAGCAAGCTTGGGGACGGAGTCCATCCCGTGCGGGCGCTAGGTCTGAGAGGACGGCCTTGTCATCAGTTCGTGACCTCGCTCGCCGACGACAAGTGCATCAACGCTGCACGTGCTTTTCTTCCCCGACGGATCTGTGACCACCGGTGAGGAGGGAGAGAGAGGCCATCTTTTTTAGATCTGGACAGAGGGTGATAGTGTGAGAAGCAAGTGGGCAGCCCTTAGCAAGAAAGCTCTGAAGCTCCAGCCTATATATTTTTTATACTACTAGTACTAGAGGTGGAGTAGTGGTAGAGTAGTTTGTATTTTCTCTGCAAACATTACGAGTTAGTCGTGCTTTAAAACTGAACGGCACGCCATTAAAAGAATAAAGGTCGATAACTAATGCGGCACCTCGGGCCAACGCGGCTAGATCACATTTTGCACGAGAAATTACACACCATGTTTCGTTGACATGTGGCCCCGTTCCAACATGTCAGTGAGACAATGGCGAGTCCTTTTGTACAATTTTGGAAAGGACGTGTAGGCCGGGGTGCCTCTTCGTGTACCGTGGCAAACTGGCAACCGTCCACCGACTCTTCGCCTTTCCCTCTCGATTTGGAACTGTTGTCGCACGCTCTTCCTCCCTCCTCCATTTGCCTTCACCCTTCCTTCTGCCATTGTTCGATCGTCTTCTCCATGGAGGGAACAAGCCAGAAATGACCCCGTTATTCTTGCCCCGATGTGAAAGATGACGTGGTGGGGGAACTCATTGATCGGTGCGACGTCATCACCTCGGCTAGCATGGCAGGTTCGTTCAAGACCATTCTCGACTCAACTAATAACATCATTACAAGGAACCCAAGGGTCTAGGAGCGGTTTGATCTCCCTTATCTTCTTCGCTATAAGCATGTTCGCATGGGCGTGGACAACGGAGGCCTCGCCTTGTGCAAGTTGATGCCGCTTGATAATGATACGTGTGATGTCAAGATTTCATCACTTCAAGGAAAGGCCCGGGCTGGCACAAATGGAGATTGGGTTGTTTATATTGGGTACAATTGCAAGTGGAAACTTGTGAATGTATACACTCATCAGCGGATTCCACTTCCAAAAATCTCCGAGTGCCCTGAGGTTGAGCACAAAGATGATCTACGTACGTTCAAATACGATCATGGTGACTGTCGTCTATGGAAGATAGCAATTTGTCAAGTTCCCAACTGCTCTTGGAATTACAAGAACTATCAAGTTGTTGCTATCTTCGACAAGCTTGTTGCCGTCCTTACTGATTCCACGGTTCGTCCATGGATATTGCTAAAAAATCAGTTTCTGTACACGGATGAGTACTGTGATGGAATTGAATACGAGGATCTAGTGTTTGCTGCCACCAGTCGTGGCACTATTTTTGCATGGGATCCTCGTAGTTTTGGTACGTTTGTCTTCCACCATAATTATAATTGTTTCAGCCACATGGATGCGGGTTAGCAGGTTTCCCTTTACTAATTAACCTTGTTGTGTTTCCATGGTCCTGTGAACATTCCACCACCTATACTTGAAAAAATTTATAACCAAGGGGGAGATGATGATGGTGATGATCACGAGCATGAGGACGAGCAGAACTTATACACTCAGTGGCGCCTGGCAACTAATTCCGATGGATCACCTCTTCTTGTTTGTATAGAGTGCACTGTGATTGTTAGTACTGAGGTAGCAGGTGTTGTCTCCCATGGCCGCCCTCTCCGAACCTATTCCAACACCCGTTGCAGGGTATTCGGGGTGGATACTAGCGTGCTAGCGCCAACACCTTATCCCTGGTACAGTATTGATAGTCTTGGAGAAAACTCGCTCTTCCTTGGACAAAACTATCCAATGATGGTGAAAGGCGATCCAGCTGCTGTTGACACAACGTTATTACCATTTATGAGAAGCAACTGTATCTATACCTCGGACATTGTGGTGGTTCCCTACCCTGGTCCTGATATATGCCGCTTCAGCCTGGATGATCAGTCCTGCGTTGCTCTCGACATTGACAATAGCTGGCCCTTCCCAGAGCACCTATGGTTCAAAGCAAGCGTTTCCAACGCCGAGGATTGGTTGAGTTGAAGTTCATTTCATTACTTGTTATTTGTTGTGTGATGAAAAATTTAGCATTTACTAGAATGTTTTGTTCGAAATAATCTATAAGCCAACATGTTTCCTCGTTGTCGTTGTGTGTTGATGACTTGTTGTATGTAATGAATGGTACATTTGCAAATGCATGTCATAGACTCAATTTATGAATGGTTTTCGAGTCACTTCTTGGAGTGTGAGTACCGTAGTAGTATAGCCAGCATGCGATTAGTATATGAAGTTGCCACATCACATAGAGCCAACCTAATATTGGAGTACGCTAGCCCTCCACCGGCGCGCGGCTTCAAATGGCAGAGGAAGTGAGAGGCTGCGTCACCTTGTGTCCAGATCTGAGATGCCACGTATACCAGATGAATGACTCCAAGTTCGACCACCGTGATGCTAGGTGCGGGCCGAGGAACACTATTGGAG
This sequence comes from Triticum aestivum, assembly GCF_018294505.1. Taxonomy (NCBI): domain Eukaryota; kingdom Viridiplantae; phylum Streptophyta; class Magnoliopsida; order Poales; family Poaceae; genus Triticum; species Triticum aestivum. The sequence continues at coordinate 256,131,212 of NC_057806.1, read as the reverse complement.
AGACCCCCCTCATAATTTTCCTACATTGGTCGTTTGATTCATAGGATAGAATGCTATAGGATTTTCTTCCTATGTAATCATGTTTTAATTGGCAATATAGCATCCACTCCAACTTTTGTTTCACTTCCTTTGTCCTACGAAGAGAGTACTTGCTCTAAATGATGTGCCGCTGCAAGAGCCACCTATATTAATTAACCATGCTCTAAAAAGGTGGACCAGCTTTGGCTATAGTAGCATTGTACTAGGTTAGTAGGTGACCTTGTGCTTGGCTCTTCTCCTCTTCTGGAAGTTGAACAATAATGATGATACTACAGTAGTATTTCTGGCAATCTGACACTAAATGAACTGCTGCACCTCCACCGCTTGTAAGCAAAAGTTTCTCCTCGTGCTGCGAGCCACCGCGCATGCGTTGGCGAGGGAGAAGGCATAGTAAGCAAGCTTCTCGTCGCTCTGCGAGTTGACAGGACACATCAAAGTTATTTATTAGTACTCTCTTCAAAAAGGGACGACCATGTCCATGGCTACCATCCCGTGCTGTGTCATTGAGTACGTGCACTATTCACATGCCATCGAGGAGAAAAAATATTGCGTAGTAGTACTAGGTGCCATCGAAGTGCATGACTCACTTACGCACTTCATATCTCCATTTTCTTGCATGACACGCCACCTTGATGCTAGATGTCCCACGTGTATTGGAGGCATATAGTATGATTTGTAAAATGGAGGCATATAGATGTCCCGCGTGTCGGCAAAAGGATGAACAAAGCTCATGTCTTAGACGAAAGAGTGGAAGAACATAGATTCCCGACGACCGAGAAGGAGCAACAAACCTCGGGGTGGAGCGTCTGCACTCATAATATTTTATATTATTCAGCGATGTAAAATCAACCAAATCTCTCCATGTTCCTATACCATTCTATAATATGAGAATAACTTTGAACGTAAGCCATTGATTCAATCTATCCAATGGTCATAGTTGGAAAATCCAAACAAAACCAAGCATTGGATCAACTCTTTTTTCGAGATCAACTCTTTTAGCACTTAGATTGTTGCCGCCTGCCCACCTAGCCCACCTATATATCCGCTTATGTGTGATGACCACAGGAGCTATCCACTTAGATTGTATGTACAAAAATAAAGGTCGATAACTAATGCGACACCTCGGCCCACGCGGCCAGACCACATTTTGCACGATAAATTACACACCATGTTTCGTTGACATGTGGTCCCATTCCAGCATGTCAGTGAGACGGCGGCGAGTCCTTTTGTACAATTTCCGAAAGGACGTGTAGGCCGGGGCGCCTCTTCGTGTACCGTGGCAAACTGGCAACCGTTCACCGACTCTTCGCCTTTCCCTCTCGATTTGGAACTTCTGTCGCACGCTCTTCCTCCCTCCTCCATTTGCCTTCACCCTTCCTTCTGCCATTGTTCCATCGTCTTCTCCATGGAGGGAACAAGCCGGAAATGACCCCGTTATTATTGCCCCGATCTGAAAGATGACGTGGTGATAGAGGCGGGGTGTCCCGATCTTTCGATGAGATGATAACTATCGATTTGGTGGAGACGACTTTGACGATCCGACTACAAACGTGCACGACGTTGCGCCTTAGCAATCGCTAAACCAACTCCGAGAGGTTATTGACCATGCTGGAGCACGATCAACCTGACCACGAAGGTCTATTCCTGCAAGCAATCGAAGAACGAGCAAGAATATGATAAAGCAATCTGAATATTGCGAATATATATGAAGTATTGATAATGGTGGGGATCCGTAAGCGGTCTTGGTCTGGTCGTTGGACACAAACGAAGTACACGAAGTTGCACTGGCTAACTTTTAACTCAACAAAACCCAAGGAAAAGCTACTAGATGGATCTACTTATATAGGAGCAAGGGGTGGCGGCCAAGGAGGTGGGAGGACGTCCCAAGGCAGCCTAAAACTAAATCTAGGTCGTACAAGGCCAATGGGCCCAAGTGGAGGTGATGTAACACCTTTGGACTTGTAGTTTGACTCGGATTCTGCTGCAGCATCAGATTGTTTCATCCACAACTCAACGCTCCGGACGAATTTGAAGGTGATTCCAATTGGGTTGGAAAGTGCACGAAATCTAGTTTCCAACAAAAAAAGAATCACCCAATTCGGAGTCCATATGAAAAACTTGTGTGCATTTTGAGTCAGGTATGTCTGTGCAGTCCGAATCTGAATCCAGAACGTGAGAGACTTGGACTCTATCTTCTCTTGGGCCAAAAGTGACGTGAGAGAACTTTTTGGACAGCAAATAAACATCTCTTTCTTCCTTATCTTCATATGTGGACTGTACAAATGTCCCATACACCTGCAATTAGACAAAACACAAAAGTGTGTGAAGTATTTTTGTTCTGGATAACATAAATAGATTATTGAATAGTTTGCACTAGAAATCACCTGACAAATATGCATATATGCAATATTTTTGGTCATATCCAAGGTAGTCATGTCCTCATCATCCTCCCCTTCTTGAAAATAAAGCCGTCCTCGGCGTTGCTTAATCTGAAATGTGGCTAACAAAAGAGACAAGGTGTACATGTTGTATATGTATATGTCATCCATTTTTACTTCCCTTGATTTTTGCATATATGACACATGAATAGATGAGTAACTTGCATAGTTCATAAAATCTAAAGCCAAAAAATTAGCACAAGAAGTAGAAGGCATGAAAATATTGCAACTCAGTTTGCACATATAAATGAAGCTCTTATTCATTTCAAAAGATTGACAATGTTCATCATTAAACCATCCCAACATTGGTGAATAAACCTTACTTGCATCAAATTTACATGCTACAACATGCTTAAATAAGCAAACATGCAATAAGTCATTCAACACAGAATCATCACCAAGATTAGAGGTCATATCAAAATGATTAAACATTGGTTCTTTTGCATCAATAGTTAATTCAATGGGTGCACTCAAAATTGTTGGTATTTCAGTTGTTTGATCACATGGCAAAGTCAAATTATCAACGTAGTCCTCTAAAATAGGTGGTGTGATCAAAATAGTGGGTAGCTCATCAGATGGTGCATTCAAATTGACAAGGCATTCATCATTCTCATGTAGAGATGGAAGATCAGTACCTTTGTCATTACCTCTTATGATCAACTCAAATGATGTAGCCACTCTAGGGGGCGATGTGTCACATGGTGGAGGTGATGTAGTCTTCACAACAACGGATGTGGTTGTCATAGTATGCCTAGTAGTTGAAGGAACAATCATATCAACTCTTGGAATGTGCACCGTGCGCTTGTTCTCCTCGTGGCCAGCCCGTCGTTTTATTTCCTGTTCAGCTTTGCAAGCAAGATGAAACAAATGGTCCATAGGATAACACTCTTCATGAATTAGTATCTCTTGAATATCACGGTTTAATCCTCCCCAAAATCTATCCATAAAATCATCTTCACTTTCTTCTAAAGAGGAATGCAACAAGGTAGTTTGTAAATCATCATAATATTTTGTTACAGTTTCACTACCTTGTTTTAAGTGTTGCAACTTCTTAATCATGTCACGAGTATAATAAGCAGGGACGAAAGTATGTCGCATGGCAAGTTTCAAATCATCCCAAGTAGTAGGTATATAATCAGGGTGTAACCGACAATATTCACTCCACCAAACCAAAGCATAACCAGTGAAAGAACCAACCGCAACCTTAACCTTTTTATGTTCATTGAAATTATGGGAAGCAAATATATTTTTTATGTCGAACTCCCATTCAATATATAAAGCAGGTTTAAAACGGCCATTAAATGGTGGTATAGATACATTAACCTGATCATGTGCATTTGGATGTTTGTGCACCTCTCGTGACGGTTGTGGTATTTGCAAAGGTGGTGGCACGTCTCCCGCGATCGACAAAGCCCATGAATTGACTCTGGATCCTGTCATGATTAGTAGAACAAGAAACAAAACCCAAAAATAATGTTCCTATAACTACTAGGATGTGGTGGTAAAACGCTCACAGTAAAGCAAATATCAATGTCTTACAAGTTCTTACCATGCAGCAGGCGGTGATCGGCAACCAGCGGTGTCAAGTAATTCCGAATATTGAGTAAAGCGATTGCCAGGGGAGCGTACGTATACACGGTGTAGAAATATGTGGAGCTGGGTTGGCTATATATGGTAGCAAAAGATTAGCAATAATCAATTCAAAGATGCAATGTTGAATAAACGCTCAACGACGGTACTGTGCTGGTCCTAGGCTAAACCGGACTAGAGACGCGAGCCTAGAACACTAATGAGGTCACGTCGTAGCATAACTAGCATCAATGAAGGATACTAAGTAGCTCTTGACAGCAAGATATAAGTGAAGATCACAAGGACAGTGAAAATAATGATGAAAAACAACTGCCAAGCAGGATATACAACAACTCTCTCTCCAACTTTCCTCTTGAAAATTTTGAGACAATTTTCTGATAAATTCTTTCAAAGAATGCTACTAACTCAAGCTTTCCAATGCAAAAAGAATCACTCAATTTCGAGTTGATATGAGGAGTCAAAGAATTCTAAAACTGGCCTGAAAAATTGGAACAAGCTGTGTTCACGAACTTCGGAGGGCAAAAAGACCTATTTAGAAGCCGATTTTGAGGTGTCAAATATTGAACTTTCTTCTGCCACTATTTAGATGCGGCTCGTTGCTAGCTTCAATTTGAGTACTCACGGAGTCAAAACGGATTTCGTATGAGGAAGATACACCTGTTTTACTGAACAGTGCGCAAAACAGATTCCAATCCGAATTCAGGTACGCGATTGATTCTAGATAGATCCAAATTTTTTTTCTTCTCTCTTTTTTTTCTCACCCTTTTTTTTCTTTTTCTTCTCTCTCTTTTTCTTTTTTTTCTTTCCTTTTTTCTCTTTTTTTTTCTCTATCTTTTTTTTCTTTCCAAGACAAACTAGATAAGATGCAGATTGGATCAGGCGAAGATGTGAATGACCTCAACTATGATTATGACAATGAACAGTGCATAGCACATGGTGGAAATTAATAGATGGGATGGTGGACAGCGGAAGGGATAATGATGCAGCGGCGGCGTGACTAATGTGAACAGAACTCGAAACTCTAAAGGAACTAGACGCTAAGACCAGCAACTGACACGACGATGCAACCGATAATTCAACTATGCAAGCAATGAATAGAAAATTACAAAGGCTCAGACTGGCTTGGATAAAGGATGAACAGATCTAACTTTTTTTTTGTGTGGCTTTTTCTTGGACAATAGGTAAGAAAATAAATCTAATCTAGGAAAACTGGAAATTCTCACCGAGCAACCTGAAAACTGATACCACTTGATAGAGGCGGGGTGTCCCGATCTTTCGATGAGATGATAACTATCGATTTGGTGGAGACGACTTTGACGATCCGACTACAAACGTGCACGACGTTGCGCCTTAGCAATCGCTAAACCAACTCCGAGAGGTTATTGACCACGCTGGAGCACGATCAACCTGACCACGAAGGTCTATTCCTGCAAGCAATCGAAGAACGAGCAAGAATATGATAAAGCAATCTGAATATTGCGAATATATATGAAGTATTGATAATGGTGGGGATCCGTAAGCGGTCTTGGTCTGGTCGTTGGACACAAACGAAGTACACGAAGTTGCACTGGCTAACTTTTAACTCAACAAAACCCAAGGAAAAGCTACTAGATGGATCTACTTATATAGGAGCAAGGGGTGGCGGCCAAGGAGGTGGGAGGACGTCCCAAGGCAGCCTAAAACTAAATCTAGGTCGTACAAGGCCAATGGGCCCAAGTGGAGGTGATGTAACACCTTTGGACTTGTAGTTTGACTCGGATTCTGCTGCAGCATCAGATTGTTTCATCCACAACTCAACGCTCCGGAAGAATTTGAAGGTGATTCCAATTGGGTTGGAAAGTGCACGAAATCTAGTTTCCAACAAAAAAAGAATCACCCAATTCGGAGTCCATATGAAAAACTTGTGTGCATTTTGAGTCAGGTATGTCTGTGCAGTCCGAATATGAATCCAGAACGTGAGAGACTTGGACTCTATCTTCTCTTGGGCCAAAAGTGACGTGAGAGAACTTTTTGGACAGCAAATAAACATCTCTTTCTTCCTTATCTTCATATGTGGATTGTACAAATGTCCCATACACCTGCAATTAGACAAAACACAAAAGTGTGTGAAGTATTTTTGTTCTGGATAACATAAATAGATTATTGAATAGTTTGCACTAGAAATCACCTGACAAATATGCATATATGCAATATTTTTGGTCATATCCAAGGTAGTCATGTCCTCATCACGTGGTGGGGGAACTCATTGATCAGTGCGACATCATCACCTCGGTTAGCATGGCAGGTTCGTTCAAGACCATTCTCGACTCAACTAATAACATCATTACAAGGGCCCAAGGGTCCAGGAGCGGTTTGATCTCCCTTATCTTCTTCACTATAAGCCTATTCGCATGGGCGCGGATGATGGAGGCCTCGCCTTGTGCAAGTTGATGTCGCTTGATAACGATATGTGTGACGTCAAGATGCCATCACTTCAGCGTAAGGCCTGGGCTGGCGCAAATGGAGATTGGGTTGTTTATATTGGGTACAATTGCGAGTGGGAACTTGTGAATGTGTACACTCGTCAGCGGATTCCACTTCCAAAAATCTCCGAGTGCCCTGAGGTTGAGCACACAGATGATCTACGTACGTTCAAATACGATCATGGTGACTGTCGTCTACGAAACATAGCAATTTGTCGAGTTCCCAACAGCTCTTGGAATTACAAGAACTATCAAGCTGTTGCTATCTTCGACAAGCTTGTTGCCGTCCTTCGTGGTTCGACTGGATGGATATTGCTCAACAATCAATTTTCTATACACGGATGTGTACTATGATGCAATTCAATACGAGGGTCTTGTGTTTGCTGCCACCACTCGTGGCACTGTTTTCGCATGGGATCCTCATAGTTTCAGTACGTTTGTCTTCCACCGTAATTATAATTGTTTCATCCACATGCATGCGAGTTAGCAAGTTTCCCTTCTCTACTAATTAACCTTCTTCTTGTGTTTCCAAGGTCCTGTGAACATTCCACCACTTATACTTGAAAAATTTTATAACCAAGGGGGAGATGACGATGGTGATGATCACGAGCATGAGGACGATAAGGGCCCATATGCTCTCTGGCGGCTGGCAACTAATTCCGATGGATCACCCCTTCTTGTCTATATACAGCCCACTACTGATGTTACTACTCAGGGAGTAGGTGTTGTCTCCCATGGCCGCACTCTCCGGACCTATTCCAACACCCGTTGCATGGTATTCGGGGTGGATACTAGTGTGCTAGCGCCAACACCTTCTCCCTGGTACAATATTGATAGTCTTGGAGAAAACTTGCTCTTCCTTGGATAAAACTATCCAATGATGGAGAAAGGCGATCCAACTGCTGTTGACACAATGTTACTACCATTTATGAGAAGCAGTTGTATCTATACGTCGGACATTGCAGTGGTTCCCTACCCTGGTCCTGATATAGTAGGCCGCTTCAGCCTGGATGATCAGTCCTGCATTGGTCTCGAGATTGAAAGTAGCTGGCTCTTCCCAGAGAATCGCTTTTGGTTCAAAGCAAGCGTTTCCAATGCCAAGGATTGGTTGAGTTGAAGTTCATTTCATTGCTTGTTATTTGTTGTGTGATGAAAACTTTAGTATTATAATGTATCCTCGTTGTCGTTATGGGTTGATGACCTGTTGTATGTAATAAAATGATATGCCTGTGATAAACTTACTCAATTTATGAGTGGCTTTCGAGTCGCTTCTCTGAGTGGGTGTTGCGACGAGGCAAAAAATATTTTCCGAATACATAATTGTACGTGCATTGCAACAGGTTATTGGATGAGGCCAATCAACAATAGTACACTATTTGTACTAGCTTCACATGCTGCACTATCTCTATGTCTACGTACGTAATACAACAAGTTTTAAACTTGAGACCAGCCAATCATCCTCACAAAGAACACTTTTTAACCTAGCACAAACTCCAGGAAATTTGGCAACAGTGTGAGGTGGGCCATATGTTAATGTGTTCGCTGTACGTAACCACCACCTCGAATCCTTGATACTACTACTATAAGTACAGTAGTAGGAGTAGTAGGGTGGCATGGGCCAGAACAAGCATTCACGTCTAGGAGTACGACACACGCCACTAGCATGACTTCCATCTGACACCATATTTCTTGGAGTCCGTGCTACATCAATGTCTTCAACCTCGTCGTTTCTATAACTCAGCCATCACGCGGCGGGCGAGGTGGGGGGTTTGCCGATAGTCGGTTTCCTCAACTGCGGTCCCACTTGTAAGGCCAACTCCAACGCACGACCCCAAACGGACCTCCGTTTTGCCCGGATTCTGTCCGTTTGGGTAGGGCAATGGGGTCGTGTCCATGCCATTTCTCGGATGCGGTGGTCGTGCGCCGAACGCGCGGACGCATCCCGCAGCGTACATTTTTCTTTGCAAACACATATCTTTTTTTCATCATTGATTTTTTGGTACATGGAAATACATCACCAAAATTTTGACTAGAAAAGCAAGACCAAAGAAAACAAGAAACACAAGAATACATTTTAGAAGATATCCAACTTCCATAACTACTCATGTAAGTTGGATTAGTGCCATCTCGATGCATTCATTGTTGATCTACGGAGGCTCGATCTTGCGTGCTTCTTTCTTCTTCGAGTGTAAAGAAGTAGACGTGTCTAGCCTCTATTCTATCAACAAGTGCACTAGTCTCATCTCTAGCCTCTATGCTAGCTAAAAGTGCTAGAACATCTACTAAATTGCGCTCTATCAATATATCGTGGTACCCTTCTTCCCAATACGAAAACTTGCATCCATTCTACACAATAAAAATTTTAAGTTAGCACAACTAGTCTAATCCGACAGCACAACCGAAGATTTGATCGAGTTCTTCCTTCTTTTGCCGACACGTGGGACATCCAGCATCCAGGTCGTGTCATGCAAGAAAATAAAGTGGTAGTTGAAGCCACGTGGTGTGTCTTGTTTTAAACTGTAAATAGAATCTTACTACTCTTGAGTAACTCCAAAAGCGGCCACCAAAGATCTTTATTGGATTTGTTTTTCATCACCAGCACGTCAAGGTGAAAGATGTGCAGGTTCAGTGGGTCCTCTTGCGTTTTCACTGACATGTGGGACTGCATATGAGCAAACAGACGATGGGCACTGCGCGTCTGCTGGCTGGCTGAGAAGAGAGATAGAGGAGGGCTGAGCACGGAGCCAGGAAATTTGTTCTCCGTAACGAGCACCTCGATATAGTGGGGTGGCATGGGCCATAACTAGCATTCATGTCTAGCAGTACGGCACATGCCACCCACACGAGTCCCATCCGACACCAATTTTCTTGGAGTCCGTGCTATAACCATCTCTTCTCCCTCCTGTTTTCTCAGCCATCACGCGGTGGGCGGGGTGGGGGTTTGCCGATAGTCGGTTTGCTCAACTGCGGTCCCACTTGTAAGTGAAAATGCAACACAACACGCATTCCCCCTTGAGCGGCGTGCCGAACCAACCGTGTGGGGGTGCGACACGAACACGACCGGCTTTTCCTTTTGAACTTGTAACTTGTAAAATTTGGTTCTGCTCCATGGCGCGACCGATAGATAGAAATAACGATTTTCCCTAGAGTAATGAGAAGTTTGGTTCTGGCACGGTTCATGCATGGAGTACGTATGAAAATTATGAAGTCGATGCGAAAGGTAAGATAATTACTATATACTACTACATGGATTTGACAGAAAGATAAAGGTACATACGGATCCATCAACGACATCCTCACGCGCTAGTGCACTGGGTCACCAACCGACGTGTGAGGAGCAGCGGCGTTGGCAGCAAGCTCAACGTGCTTCTAAACAATGCCGTCCAAGGTTGCCCTGCGGTCCAAGAAGGCCAGCATCCTATCGTCCTCCTCTTGCATGTAGTAGTCCTTGTGGATGATTTGCACGTAGATGTGGGTGATTATGTCAATGGTGTCTTGCCGCGCTAGGGGCTGCGCGGCAAGCGCGACCTCGAGGTGGACATTCTCCAGCGCGACAACGGGCAATCGCAGGGCCACCAGTGCGTCGAAGAGGTTGTCACCATAGAGGCCGTTGAGGGTGGCAGGCATCGCAGAGCCTGGTCGTCCGCGAGCTTCTTGACGGCGGTGAACTTGTCGAGGAAGCCGACGAGGACCTCGTCGAACAAGGAGATGGACCTGTCGTCCAAGCGGCCCCTCGCCCTGGCGGCCGCAAGCACTACCTGGAGACGTTCCTTGGTGCCGGGCCGCTGGCCGGCGTCGTGGACCATCTGGCACAGCCAGCTGATTCTCGCACTCATCGCCTCCATGGGTCTAGCTTCTAGTCAACTGATCTTGCGATTGGAGTGGTCACTCTTTCCCTTGCATGCGTAGGTGCGTAGGATTTCGTAGATTGGACTGGCGGGAGCCTTTATATGAGAAGTGCAGACTACGTTGAATTCACGTGCGTGTTGGCCATCTACTCCTCGCCCCTCTACTGCACCTGCCTTTGGCTGTATGACAGCTTGGCCATCCACCCATTGGGCCCACGTGTCATACACCCAAAGGCAGGTGCAGTAAGTCAATGAAGCTGCGTCCCCCTCCGTGCCGGTGCAGTATAGTCATCTTACCAAACCTCTAGTTGGGGCCAAACAAGAGAACTTTGATGTTTACTGGTTTATTGGTCCCCTTTGCATTTTGCGCCAAGTTTTGACCTTTGATTTAACTAATAAAATATTAATGGATGTAACCAAAAATGTGGTGTAAGTTACCTTACGAAAACCAAATAATCCCCAAACACTTAGGCATGGTACATTAACTCCCTCCTTGTTTCTTATTTCGTGACATATCAACCAATGACAGATGTGGGCCGTGCATGCTTTCGATGACTTGAGACTACCAAACATCACACGCGGTGGTTAGTTCATTGCATGTAATCCTATTAAGTAGAAAAAAGACATTAAGTTATCTCGCCGATAGGAATAAAACAATACACCATGTATTTATTTATAGAGGGAGTAGTACATTTTTTGTGACATACATTACTAGATATTGCTAGTCAAATACTAAATCCAGATGGACGTGGTAGTACTACTAAATCCAGACGGTGGTGCTAGTACTAGTAGTAGTACTACCAATGTAGTAGCAATGTACTACCCGTTGGTCAAAGTATTACGTGTTGCTCCTCACAGTGAAGTGACAAGACCCTACGTCGGAGATGACACCTGAGTATAGGCGCCGTGTTCGGCATACCATAGTCAGCCTCACCGTCTACAGTCACTATCATCATGGCTGTAGACCTAGCCTGCTTACAACTAGCCGTGTTCGACATAATTTCCCATGCGTAGATGCCCGTGCATTGCACAGAACACCAAGATTGGGGGTGGATAGCACCGACAGCGGCCATCGCGCCAGATTTTTCCATGGCCTTCTAGATGTGGTGGGGAGGAGATAAGGCTGATTGTGAGAGCCAAGGAGTTGTTTGTAAATAGGGAACAAGTGCGGGCATCTTTTTGCAAAACTGGAGAAGTTTGGTTTGTATGCGTCAGATCTAGATCCGACGGCTATTGTGAAAGATGGCAGGCACAACATCATCACCAACTCGGGACCTGTTTGATTCACAGGATTTTGAAAACGCAGGAATAGGACACGGCAATATTACAAGTTTCAAACTGATATAACAAATGTTAGGAGTAATGCTGCACCTACGAAGAGGGAATTACTAGGAAGTTTACGTAAGAACTTTCGTTACTTTAAGTGGATGCAGCATTATCGTACAAACTAAAATCCACCGCCCTAACAAGTCACTAATGGGAAAATAAGTTTTCGAGTCTCTGGCCACTTGATGTTTCGAAAACAAATTCAGCTTCTGCGAAGACTTTGTCATTTAGGCTTAGACGCTTGCGGTGATCAGCAAGCCATTCGTTGTTGCGCCAGAGAACGCCAAACCTCATTACCTTGAGCACACATGCCTCCAGAACAAAGAACCTGGCCAATTTAATCTCTGACGTGCTGCCTCGGTAGTCAATCAAATCAACTTCTATAAGATGGAGATCAAGGCATTCGATGAGATTGTTATAGTGCAACACATTTTTCACTTTCAGGTCTTTTTTATCTGCAAAAGAAGAGAACATATTAGAGCAGATGGATGTATAAGATTGTCGTGTCATCAAGAGGTACCAATATCATTCGCTCATACGATAGGGTTGGCTGGCTAGTGATATTTTCACTCTCTCTCTCTCTCTCTCTTTCTCTTTCCTCTCATTTACCTAGGAGTACGTGAAGAGCTTGGGCATTTGTTGCCTTCGACTATGTGGTCGTTGCCATATTTCACAAAAGTATGCCACATAATACGAATCGATGTCAAATCAAAAGATTTTGGCACTGCTCTCGCGATGTGAGAGAGTTGGCACCGCTGTGCACACAGACCCACGTGTATAAACAAATCAATCAAACCAACTACACTAGCCTCTCACTCTCCCAAACAAGTGTTTTTTATTGCCTCGGTCCTCTCTCTCTCTCTCTCTCTCTCCCACGCAAGTGTTTTTTCATTGCGTGAGTTAATTTGGCACCGGAGCAAAGTAGGTGATCCAGATTGGGGCACCAGGTGAGCAATGGAGGGGCATCGATGCCAAATGCATCACAAGTGAATTTGGCACGTGTTTTGGCCTACATAGTGGAGGGCCGTTATAGCTCACTTTTGTACTACCTCTTATTTAGTATAATATTTTGACCACAGATTCACGTAAGAAAAGGCCAATGCATGTCACTAAAAATTACACCATTTGAAATTATGTTCAAATACAAATCCAATGATATAGTTCTTAGTGACATGCATTAACATTTTGTCAGTTAAATCTATGGTCAAATTTTGATACTACAAAATAGGAAGAGTAAACCAGGACGGAAGTAGTACTTGCTCTTAGGGTAACCATAGAGTTACTGGAGTAGTCTAAGTTAGTTTCCACTATGACTAGCCTATGCTACTATAGTAGTACAACAAAAAAAACGATGCAGGTGATCATGTGAGGAAAAATACTAAAAACATTTCTTTCGGTGCAGTGCGTAGATGCAGTTTTGAACACTACACATGTCATCGTAATTTGGGAAAATTACGAAAAAATTGAGCTACATTGTGATTACCATTTACTAATAGGAAAGAAGTTTCACCTCGATGAGTAGCTTCGCCATGCACGAAAAGCATGTAAGGAATCCAACAACTTGATCCAGATTGGGGCCGATAGATTTTATTGCCAAGATCTTCACTGTGCGCATAGACTGGGTCAAGCTTGCGGGAATCATTTTCTGGAAGACGGTCATAAATACATCAAGAAGAAATTTAAAAATGTGAATTTCAAGAAGACGGAGAAGAAGATGAGTGTTGTACCTGAACGATTACGGATCCAATAAAGAGTTCGGAGAATTTGGCAGACGAGTGCACCAGTGCTGTCAATTTCGGCATGTCAATGACCCTGATTTTTGTTGGACCTTCTAGATCCGATACAAGCAATCTCTCAAGGAAAGGTGCATTCTCAATGACCATAACATGGAACAGCTGGAGTGATCTCTTCCCAATTGATGTCTTGTTGTGGGGCCAGCAAGACACATAAATCCATCGGAGATTCGCCGAGGCGATGTGGAGGCTAATGAACCCGTGGATCAGCTCAAGACGAAGGTACTCGAGCGTAGTACAACTGCGGAGCAAGTGCTCCATAGCCTTCTTCGAGATAACAACGTCGAAGAGGTCGAGCTCCTTGAGTTGAGGGAGAAGAAGGGAAGTCGCGGCATTAATCTGGGGAAGATAGCAAGAGCTGAAGCTGGCGCAGCGTTGGCACGAGGCGGAGCGTGGACGGCGGCAGAGAGCGACATCGTCCAGCTTCAAAGCTGAGCTCCTCGAGCTGATCTAGGGCAGGGGTTAAGAACCACTCGTCGAACTTGGGTTGGACCTTGCAGTTGGTACCTCTTGATAATCCGGTCGGAACTTTTGATAATCCAAGTCAGAACTCTTTATCGACTCGGACGGAACCTTTCGGCGATTCGGCTGGAACCCTTTGTCGATTCGGACAGAACTTTTCGTCAAGGCAATCGGAACCTTTTGGTGATTCAAATGGAACCTTATGTCGAAGTGCTCGGAACTTTTCAATAATCCGGCTAGAACCTTCCGACGAGCCAATAGAACTTTTTGGTGATTCAAACGAAACCTTATGTCGAAGTGCTCAGAACTTTTCAATAATCCGGATAGAACCTTCTGACAAGCCGGCGGAACCTTTTGGTGATTCAGACGGAACCTTTTCTCGAGCCGGTCGAAACTCTTTTGCGAACCGGCCGGAACTCTTCAATGAGCTGGGCAGAAATTCTCGATCCATGGGATAACGCCCTCCAAGAACTCAACACCATCGTGTGCTAGCCCCACGGTGGGCGCCAACTGTCGTGAAATTGTCACGGCATATGTCCTTAGTGTAGGACTTAGTCGCAAGGCCAACGCATCTATGTGGTAGCTTGAGAGGGGTTGAGCGAAATCGAGAGACGCAACACAAGACAAGTGTTTAGACAGCTTCGGGCCCCGGTAAACATCATCCGGTAATAGCCCTACATGCTGTTTGTGGCTAGATCTCATTATGCTTATGAGAGAGTCGCCGCATAAGCCGGCTCCCCCTTTGTGTCTAGCCCTAGAGATTGTTTCTTGTCCCTCTTTGGGGAGCCCTGCTCCTCCTTATATAAGTTAGAGGGGCGGGTTAGATGTGGAGTCCTATTAGGACTAGGACTAATCTACCTTCTAATACAAACCGGATACAAGTCCAAGTCTCAACTCCTTGTAAGATAAATGTTCCTCATGCCTTTCCTCGTAAACCGGCCCACCATAACATGAGCCGGCCTTCTGGGCCTTGGGCCTTGTCATCCATCTAAAACACGCGTCGGGTCACCAATGAGTCTTCAGGCTCATGAATCGTCATACCAGTGAACCGCCAGACACGTAAGTCGCCAATCCTCTCGCGGGTTACCAATGAAACGCCAAGTCCGCCCGGGTTATACTTTGGGCCGGTTTACGTCGCGGGGTATATCCCCGACATTAGCCCACACGTTTCGCTTGGATTTATCCATGGTAAACTTATGCTGCAAAATAAATACAAGAACAAATTTGACAAGTTGTGCTCCGGGTTAAGAATTCTTGTAAACCGGCACCTGATCATCCTTAAGTCCTTGTCATTTCCTCCTTCTAGAAAATCCGAGTCAATAGACCAGCTTCATAATCAATTTGCTTGTAAAATAAATATTGTAAATAAAGAATCCATTTGGTCGGCTTTCAATGCTCTGACTTGACAAAAGTATTGGTCTTCAAATATTCAACTAATATTTAGCCGGCTTAAAAATGTAGCACTTGCCAAGCTATAATTTCCCAAAATTGGCGGGTTATAAAAACTGATAATTCTGGGTCATGATTTTTGCCAATGCCGGTTCATGATTGTTGCCAACACCGGTTCATGATTATTGATGACACCAGATTATGATTGTTGCAGACACCGGGTCAATCTGGTTTTTTCAAAACTGAGAATTTGAAGATTTTTCTCCCTTATATCCATATTACCTGTAGCCCCCAAGTCTTGAGCAGAACAAAGTGATGGCTTAAGACTGGCTTCAATATAAATACTGCCACTTAAGAAGAAATCCATGTTGTTCATCCCAGTCACTTAGTAAAACTGAATACTCCATATTATGTAGACCCCAAGTGCTGGGTTGTCATGCTTGCAGCAACCTGGGACTTGTAATTGCCTGATGCTCACAAAACTTCAACCAGTATAGCCCCCAAGGGCCGGGTCATTATGCAATAATGAGCAGGGACTTTATAAATATAATCATGCTTCATTGAAAATAACATCATATGATGTAACTCCACCATGGGGCTTGAACCCACGTCCACAAGGTTAAGAGCTTTGTATTTTACCAACTGAGCAGTGGACCCTTCAATATAATGGATTAAAAGCTTTGTACCTTGAATTGTTGACAGGAGCAATTGGTAGCCCCCAAGGGCTGGCTCATTACGATGTGATGAGTCGGGTCATCAATAAGGTGAGCAAATAATGACTTTACATTAGCACCCAAGTGTCATGGTGCATGCTTGCAGCGACATGAGACTTGTATATTTAATGTAATCTCAACTTGAATAATGTAGCCCCCAAGTGACGAGTCGTAAGCTTGCAGCGACTCGGGATTATTCCTTCAATTGTAGAATAAATTATATCTATTTATAAGATAATAGCCATTGTGCTTAAAGCGACTTTGAAAACCTCAATCATAATACTGGTTATTGATAACCATTAAAAAAATCCAGCCATGTTTGGCTATTTGAAGATTTGAATAATATAATCCGGTTTTAAAAACCACAATCATTCAATATCATCATGAAAATCTAGCCAATTTTGGCTATGAAAGATATGAATATCTTACCAGTTGATAAGTAAACCCGGAGTTTAAATACTCGGTGGGCTCTTGGCCGATGGCGACTTAATGCGCATTCATTGTAAGCCGGTATTTTTATAACCCGGCGGCTGATAGCTTTTGAGAAAATCCACAATGGATAACCCTTTTGAAGCATCAATTTGGATGATGAGCTTGAATTTATATTTCATAATTCTGCAAATCCTACACAAAGTGTAAATAACATATGCCCTGACGACTTAACATCGAAAACCAGGGTGGGTAGCCACCCGAATGCATTCTTATCTTGCACACAAGTAGATCACAAGAATCCTTGGTGGTTTACCGTAGGGCGGGCCATAATGCCCATATAAATAGCTAGGGTTTATAACCAAAGCTGTAATTGAAGATAATCAAATATGACATAGGTGATACCTATGACATTGAATCACCTCGTTGGTTTAACCAATTCTTGCAGTGAGGGTGGTAACCCTAATCTTGAGTATTTGAGAACTCCTTCCTTAATTTGTCGGATTATGATAATAAACCATACCGGGATATAATAAACACTAGATTTTCCTTATAACACTGGCGACTTGTTAGTCAAAACCAGACTGGGTTAATGAACACCGGATTAAAACTGATCATGTACTGACAACTTGTAGTTGAAAGTCAAGCCGGGTCAAGGACGCCAGTTTATCAGAAGATATTATGAAGCTCAACAAAGGCGAAAAAACGTGGCAAATAGAACTCAAAAAAGAACATGCGAGGCTTTTTACGAGCTGCCAGGCTCCAAATCGAGGCTTTTCATGGGCTGCCAGGCCACTGAATTAACCATTTCACAAAGCCTCTTAAGATGGACCTCAATCTTTAACCAATCACGTTTTAACTTTGACAAGTTCAGGGTCTATGAGATTGACTGTCAAACGTTCGTGGGTCGTACCAGGTTTACCTGGGCGGAGTGACTTACTTAAAGAAGGCAGGTTAATCCGGGGTTTTAGGTGCGAACACTAGGCTTCCAAGCCGGGCTTGATAGCCTATTACAAGGGTGCAGACTCTTACTCCGATGCGAAGCAAAGAGCCCCCAAGTAACTTCCCTGGTGGCCTTACGCCGATCAAGAGGTGCAGCTATGGTTCGAATACGACCAAGCCCCCAAGTGATTTCCCTGGTGGCCTTACACCGATCAAGAGGTGTGACTATGGTTCGAACATAGCCCCCAAGTGGTATTATGAGTTGTGCTCAAGGGATACCCTTGTTTGAGCTATGCTGTGCAACAAACTCTCTTTGGCCCCTTATGATAATATTGGCTTGATAGCCGGATTACTGAAGTAACCAGAGCTGTGCTCTTATGACAATATTGGCTTGATAGCCGGATAAATATGTAATCAGAACTCCGCTTTATAAACAGAAGCCCCCATGTGATCAATAATATGATAAGCCAATAAGGCGGGATAACCCATGTTTGAACCGCGTCATGGCAACAGGTCCTCTTCGGCAACCTTTAAATTTTTGCAAGAGATAAATTCTTCTTGAACCGGGAGTTTGAACCGGATATAGAGAGCTTCAAAGCTGTGTGGGAGACATCCTTCCCTTGAACCGCATTTTAAATCGGAATCTTCATTTTCAGCCGGAAATTTTCGGACGGCCTTTAAACTCGAACTTGCAAGAAATTAATTCTTTTTGAACCGAAAATTCTTAAACCGGATTTGAGAGCTTCAGTGAGACTCACTTCCCTTGAGCCGGATTTTAAACCGGAATCCTTTCGGATGACCCAGAACTTCTTCATTGAGCCGGAATTTTGTAATTGTCATATACTTTCTAAGCCGGAAGTTTTCTGACGGTCTTTAAATTTTCATCAATATAACAGTAGCCTCCGGGATCGGGTTATCTTTCCCTCCATCATCCCGGGGTTCTTAAATTTGCTGAAACTGGCAAGATTTGCTGAGTCATGTCATCGTAGCCCCCGAGTCTCAAGTTGACTCGAGGAGTTGGCTTGAGATTCTCCATATTTGACTGTGATATAAACCGGTATAAGTTGTATATCATTGGTGTTAATAGCACGATGTGAACCCGCAGAAGGTTGAGGTGACTGCGGCGGGTTATAAATGATCTCGTATGAGCCATGTCAGCAACTCGGCCAATGGTTCCTTCCAACTGGCTATTTGAAGTTAACCAAACTGCAGTGGCGGTGACTTGTGCGCCTGCTCATTGAGCCATCTAGTGCAAACGGCGGTTGATGATAATTTGCCTCCAATTTGAAAGAAAACCGGGTTACTCGAGCAGTGACTGGCTTTATACTCAATAAACAGCTCATGCAAACAGATGTGTCCTGATGTGTTGATGTAGACCAGGCCTCGGGAGACGGACGACAAAGACGACTCCGGCTTCAGAGGCGGCACAAACACATGAATCAGCCGCGGCGTGGTAAACCGGCATGGACGGGCGAGTTAGCCACATCATATTGATGTAAACCGGTCTACAGAATGGCGGCTTGCACATATATTCATCGATCTTGATGGCATGGTAAGATACTAGCGATTTATAATGGTGGCGCGAGTTATACATCCATGACACAACCATAGCTTTTGCAGTGAATAATTGTCCTGCATAAACAATATTGCAGACCAAGGCAAAGATAAACTGATAAAATAACATGTACTAATAAAATATATTTTAGATGGACATCACCTGATGTGTGTAGGCCAAAAAATAATCCTCCATGAAGTTGATGATCACTAGGTGAAACTGAAATCCCTCACGGGTGAATCGGCCGCCGGAGCATACAGATGAATCGGCCGTGGCGTTTATAAGCTGGTGCGGACGAGCAAATTGTCCTCCTCATTGTAAGCCGATGCAGACGCGTGAAGCGGTCGCGAGGGCGAGCGAGCCGTCTGTGACGCTGTAATGCAGCGCGGATGGGCGAGTTGGCCGGCGCGTTGATGTAAACCGAACCATGACACGCGTGTCCGTGAAGCCGTGCGGCACAGCCGGACATGCATCCATGGTATACCTCCACCCTCCCCTTTTTTTAATAGTTGCCCTGCGTAAAAATATTACAGACCAGAATAATTGTTGTCAGATGAATTAGCATGTACTGATAAAATACATACGAAAAATAACACCTGGTATTTTTTCCCGGATGCTGACGTTGGATAATGCACAATGCTGCTTTTGTTTTTGACAGAAGAGTTGATTGTCTCTGTGTCTTCTAGTGCCTGAGGTCTCCACATAACCCGGCCGGAACTTTTTGAACCAGAATTTCTGGAACCAGAACTTCTTGATAATTCTGCTGGAACTTTTGATAATCCGGAACTTGAACTGGTACCTCTTGATAATCCGGTCGAAACATTTGATAATACGGAACCTTTGAACGGGAACCTCTTAATAATCCGGTCGAAACTTTTGATAATCCAAGTAAAAACTCTTTATCGACTAGGACGGAACCTTTCGGCGATTCGGCTGGAACCCTTTGTCGATTCGGACAGAACTTTTCGTCGAGGCAATCGGAACCTTTTGATGATTCAAATGGAACCTTATGTCGAAGTGCTCGTAACTTTTCAATAATCCGTCTAGAACCTTCCAATGAGCCGGCGGAACTTTTGGTTGATTCAGACAGAACCTTATGTTGAAGTGCTCGGAACTTTTCAATAATCCGGCTAGATCCTTCCGACAAGCCGGCGGAACCTTTTGGTGATTCAGACGGAACCTTTTCTCGAGCCGGTCGGAACTCTTTTGCGAACCGGCCGGAACTCTTCAATGAGCTGGGCGGAAATTCTCGATCCATGGGATAACGCCCTCCAAGAACTCAACACCACCATGCGCGAGCCCCATGGTGGGCGCCAACTGTCGTGGAATTGTCACGGCATATGTCCTTAGTGTAGGACTTAATCGCAAGGCCAACGCATCTATGTGATAGCTTGAAAGGGGTTGAGCGAAATCGAGAGACGCAACACAAGACAAGGGTTTAGACAGCTTCGGGCCTCGGTAAACATCATCCGGTAATATCCCTACATGCTGTTTGTGGCTAGATCTCATTATGCTTATGAGAGAGTCGCCGCATAAGCCGGCTCCCCCTTTGTGTCTAGCCCTAGAGATTGTTTCTTGTCCCTCTTTGGGGAGCCCTGCCCCTCCTTATATAAGTTAGAGGGGCGGGTTACATGTGGAGTCCTATTAGGACTAGGACTAATCTACCTTCTAATACAAACCAGATACAAGTCCTGGTCTTAACTCCTTGTAAGATAAATGTTCCTCACGCCTTTCCTCATAAACTGGCCCACCATAACATGAGCCGGCCTTCTGGGCCTTGGGCCTTGTCATCCATCTGAAACACGCGTCGGGTCACCAATGAGTCTTCAGGCTCATGAATCGTCATACCAGTGAACCGCGAGACACGTAAGTCGCCAATCCTCTGGCGGGTTACCAATGAAATGCCAAGTCCGGCCGGGTTATACTTTGGGCCGCTTTACGTCGCGGGGTATATCCCCGACAAGCAGCATGTCATCGGGGAGGCTGCTGATGAAGTCCAGGCTCGTCGGATGCGGTTTTTGCTCGAGCCGCCTCTGCTTGTTGGCTGCCTCGCCGTCCATCTCAACCGGCATGACGCCGGTGTACACGTGTGCTGGTGTGTGTTGTGTGCTGAGAGTGCGCGAGTGCGTCCTTCTGTGCATGCCGCCGCGCAGTGGTGAATTGTGCGTGAGTGTGTCCTTCACCCGGAAGAAGTGTGTCCTCAATGCGCCCTCAATTTACTAGCGTGCGGGTGCTACCCCAAGTGGTTTCAACTTTGTTTACTTCACCGCGTGTCAGATGGGCCTCTAGTTTACTTATTTTCACCCACTGCCACATGGGCCAACACACAAAGATACAGAATATGAGCTGACAAGGCAGCATGTGGACTGGTTGACCGGTCAACTAAACAATATACGGAGCTATACGCTGACACAGTGAGTGTATAATCCATCGGTATAGAGTGTTCGAGTGAGAGGGGAGGCCCGTGAGAGATAGCAGAGAGAGAGAGAAAGAGCTACTCCCTCTGTTCGATAATGTAGTTCCAACATTTTTTAGAAGTCAAACTTTTGAAACTTTGACCAAGTTTATAAAGAAATTACTTATATCTACAATACCAAAGATAAATGATAGTATGAAGTAAGTACATATTGTGATGAATCTAATGATTTTTCCAAATGTAAATGTTTTTCTCAACATATACCTGGTCAAACTTTTCTGAGGTTTGACTTTTCAAAACATCCATATGCTTATGGACGTGAGAGTCCCTAACTAGAGAGAGAGAGTGAAATAGAAAGAGTGAGTGAAAAAGTGTGTGTGCGTGTGTGAAAGAGACATGGACAACACTCGATAAAAGTCGAGAAAAAATGTGTGTGTCTTATGCAAACATATCACACATGCATCTTCGACAACGGAAGCAAGGTGAGCAGATATTGTGTGGTTGTTTGCAACTGAGAGAGCAAGACCCCTAGCACATGGCCAGGAGGGGTCTGACAGACAAGGGAGAGAGGTCGAGAGAGACGTACGGAGAAAATGCAGGCATGGGGAGGAGAGAGTGTATGTTTTTCATAGAGAGATCCCCCGGAGATCATGATGGGACTACATGGGTGGGATATCGAGTGACAAGGTGTGTGCGCGATAGAAGATACCCTAAGAGATATCGAGATAGATGTATGGATGGAAGGAGACAATACGTGTGTTCCTAATGGCTAGTGAGAGATAATCATACTTAGGGGGGGAGTGCTTGCGCCTATGATGGAGTGAGGGATTATGGTACTTATTAGGGGGGGTGCGTGTCACATAGAGAGAGAACAAGGGCGGAGTTTTGGATGGGTCTATATGCATAGCGCGAGCGAGACATGTGTATGTGTAAACCATGGAGATATAAAGTTTGAGAGCGATTGAGGAGCCCCGATAAGGCTGAGTGGTGCGTCACATAGCTGAGAGGGGGAAAGAGATAATCCATCTGCTCGATAATGCAGTGCATGTAAATTTTTTAGAAGTCAAACTTTGGAAACTTTGATCAAGTTTACGCAAATGTTATTTATATCTACAATACCAATGATACATCATAGAAACTACATCTCATGGTGAATCTAATGGTATATGTTTGTCGTTCTAGATGTAATTGTTTTTCTCCACATTCATGGTCAAACTTTGTGATGTTTGACTTTTCAATAAATCAATATGCTATGGACCGAGAAGAGTGCCTAAGTCGAGAGAGATCAAGTGCGTGTGAAGGAGAATGAGTAAGTGTGCAAAAAGAGTATGTGTGTGAAAGAGAAAGTGACAACAGACGATAAATTAGAGAGAGAGTGTGTTTTTTTGTTTCTTAGGCGAACATCTCACGCATGCATCTCCGAGATAGAAAAGCGAGGCGAGGAGATACACAAAGATAGCTAGTGTGTGATTGTTTGCGACGGAGAGAGACACCCCTATAGCACATGTCCAATAGAGGTCTGGCCAACAAGGAACAAAGGTCGAGACGGACACATTGAGAACATGGACGCATGGGGAGGGCGAGAGGGTGTGTTTGTGATAGAGAGATCCCCTCGAGATCGTGAGAGGACTATATGGGTGGGAGATCGAGGGAGGTGCGTGCGCGAGAGAAAGATGCCCCGAGAGAAATCGAGATAGACCATGCACATCTTTGTGATGGAGACTAAGATTAGCTAGTCATGTACATATAGGGGGGACTGCGTGTGCCTATAATTGAGTGAGAGACAATCATACTTGGCTAGCTAGGCATGAGATTGTGTGTGTGTGCGTGTGAGATGGAGAGAGAACGAGGGAGAGAGATAGAGTTTTAGATGGGCCTATCGAGTGCGAGTGAGATATGCATGTGTATGTCTGACCCAGGTAGATGGAGAGTTTGAGAGAGTGAGGGAGAGCTCCAAGACGACAGAGTGGTGTGTGAGAGAGTTACGGGCAACAAGCCAAGGAATTTGTGTGCGTACGATGAGTGCACCCAAGATATCTAGCTTGGACTAGAGAATCATACATAGTGTGCAAGAGAGACCTATAGATGGAGTATATATGCATGCGAACTAGAAATACCACCCCCCGCACACACACAAAGAGAGATAGATAGATAAATAGATAGATAGATAGAGAGAGAGATGGAGAGAAAGTGAGAGGGACCAACAAGGTTTATGTGTTGGATGCGTGCGACAGAATTGAAGATTGTCGACGAGAGAGAGAGAGAGAAAGAGAGAGAGAGAGAGAGAGAGAGAGAGCAGGAGTCCGGGAGAGGGGGAGGTCGTGTTTTATGCATCAAAGACTGATATAAACCATGTTTCGATATAAACTTGCATTCAAATATTTAAATTGGAGAACATGTTGTCTGCAATCCACACATGAATGGTTATATGCGTATATCAAACAAGTTCATTAATTTGACTTTCAACATGTTCATGGAGTACTATGATATTGTACAACATGCTACTCGATTGAGGTGTTCAATTTTGGATTTAGTTCACTATTTTGACCTCGTGAACGAGCTATTTCATTGAATCGAGATATTTCATTTTGGGTTTGATTCCCTTTTTTGAGTGGGTCAACTATTTGTCAAATAGTAAATCGCTAGCAACGAGCATGTAAAAACACATTACTCCCGAGCATCATCTCTCCATCTAAAAAAATATTTCAAAATTTGATTCGAATCGACTTGGTAAGGTAGACGTGGATACTCGTTCTCCCAAAATTTGAATGAACCGTTAAACATCCTTTGCTCGGTGGAATTCTCCCGAGCAAACAAATGGGAGACGTGAAATTACTGTCCTATGTAGGACACGCATCAATTGGCCCGTTGTACATCGAGGGTAGGTTCGTAACTTCATCCAAGCACGCCTTCTCCTCGGCCGAAATGACATGTGCCGAATAATTCATAAACCATGGTCGGCAAAACACGCTCTCCTCGCCCGAAATAGCTCGCGCCCACTATTTAAAAACACACTCTCCTTGCCCGAAATCACTCGCGCCCACTATATTTGAAAACACGCCCTCCTCGCCCGAAATTGCTCCCGCTCACTATTTGGGGAGAAGCAAAGTTACTCTACTATCCCCGACCCTCAGTACACAGACCCAAGCCGAGAAGCCTAAAGTCAGGGGTAGAACTCTAACTACCCCTCACATTTTAGACAAATGCGTCCGTAAAACATGGTTCCACTCCCCTCCCAATCCCCCCCCCATTCATACCTTGTGGGCGCGAAATCACCTTCTCCCCGGAAGCTCCCTTCTCCGAGTCGCGAAACCTCAGCCCCTCCTCCATGGCGCCCCCACCGCACCAATTTCATAGCCGCCCTCCTCCCTAATGCCGGAGACGTTGTCCATTTGCCGTCGTGCACTAGGCCGTGCGCCTCTTACTCCGTGCTGCTGGAGCTGCCTCGACGACGGCTGCGTGAACCGTATCGAAGCCGATTCACCCCCGCCGTTGTTCACGGCGCCGGAGCGGCTCCAACTTCGGATCCATCCAAAGTCCCGGGGCTGCTTCCCCGTAGCTGTCGACCGTCGCAACATCGCTATTTACCTACCGCCGGTCGCCACAGCAACCGCGCCGGCCTCACCGACTTGGCAACTGGACCTGCCTACTTCACCATGCCTCCAGATAGGCCACACCCTCATCTGAAATCACTTTATTTAGGCGTCAGTTGTCTGAATTTTTCTTCTGGGCCAATTGATTCCCAATGGGAAGCAGCACCCCTCGAGGCGGCAGAGCTCCTAGGCGGCCGGTTGGCTGGTGTCTAACGTAAGGGTGCGGGGCCGCAAGTTCGCCGCAGAAGCAGTGCTTAGATGGCTATCTTAGAGTAGCGTGGGTTGAAGGTATTGCCGCCGCCGGATCTGGATGACGGGGAGTCTTTGTGGATTGGCCCGGGGGCGGCGCAACCATGGCAGTGCGGTGCGGCGGGAAGCGGGGTTTTGGCCGGGGCCACGGACGGCGGAGGAAGGCTGCTCTGCCGTTGGTCTCTGGCTCTTTGGGGAAGATTCCTAATAGTGTCAACCGGGAGGCACAAGACGGCCATCAAGCCATCCGGCGTAGATCGGACAGTACCAAAATAAAATAAAATCATGTGACCCCAATTTAGTCTTCAGTCAACAGACGTCTGACCACTCTCGTACCTTGCTGTTGATCTCTTAGTGTATTTCTTTAGATCAAAGAGATGTGTCGTTCTTAACATTATGCGTTATCTACATCTTCAGCCACACCATCTTCCGACTCACCGCAACTGCTCCAACAAGGGAAGCATACACCAGAAGTGAGCTATAGTCCCCACTCAACAATTCCCTGCATCGAATGCGCGTGCCCGACATGGACAACCACAACAACTGCATGGCCATCGACAAGTCAGCACATGATGCTCACTCCTATGGATGGCGGCCAAATAGGTTGCACCCTCATCTTACTTGTGTGCAAAATTTATGGCTTTGTTATTCATCTAAGCATGGAAAATAGATTATCACATTTCACTGTATATTCATGCTGATCTCTTACGGGTCTTGTTCAGGAGTTAACCCTGTTCCATAGTTCAGCTAAGATAGTTGTTCTTTAGGTAACGTTGTTCCATAGTTATCATCCATCAGCCAATGCTATCCCACAGGCTAGTGATTATAGTATTATACCACTTCTAGTATTACCTATGTTGTTCTTTAATACTTTTGTGTGCCATCTAGTTAATCTCGAGTACAAACGATACATATTCTATAGCTTTCATCTGTGTTCTCCCTTTAGTTATTGAGACCTGTTGCTGCTAGTTAACCCCAGTCCTACTATTTATGTCATCTCCTACAAGCACTCATTACATAAATCTAACTACTAGTTGTCTTCCATGCATGTCAGATATAATTGCACACACTGATATATCCACAAGAACCTCACGGAGCAATGTAAAGGCCAATAAACTTGATGTTAATGATACGCAATATGATGGAACATGTAAAGGCAGTTCTTCAGAAGACTTGCAGAAAGATGTTGAATCCTCTTCACCCCACAAGGTCCTTGCTCTAACTTGGCCCGTGATATGGGTACAACATGCATATAATGTCCTGGAGTGTATCTACTTTGTTGCAATGCCATGTGCTTAGCATGCTGATCATGCATGTAAATATGTCATGCCTTCCTATTTTTCAGTACCTATTCCATTCATGATAACATGTTTTCAAATTCAAGTACTGTCATTCTACTCTATCGCAATGCCATCTACCTAATTTTGACATCATGCTTCCGAATATCTTATGCATTGTTATTCATCAGTATGTACTTCATCTGTCTACCATACCATGTTTTTTACATTGAAGTGTTGTTCTAGTACTCTGTTGCAATGCCATCTTAGTTCCTCAATCATACACGTGTATGTTGCCTTAGTTTTTTCTGTACGTATTCCGTTAGCATACAGTTTTACATTCAACTAGTGTTTTTTACTGTGTTGTCCTATCGTATCCCAAGCTCTTACACCATACTCCCTCCGTCCGGATTACATGTTGTCGAAATGGATAAAAAGGGATGTATCTAGAACTGAAATACACCTAGACCCATCCATTTATTTCCGGATGGAGGGAATACATGTCAATATGTCATGCCTTTCTATTCTTCAGTACCTATTCCATCTCTCTACTGTAGGATGTGATAGAGGCAAAGGTGTCCCGTCTTTTGATGAGATGATGGATATCGCTTTTGTGGCAGTCGACTTTGACGATCCGACTACGAACGTGCGAGGACGTCGCGCCTAAGCAATCGCTAAACCAACTCCGAGAGGTTATTGACCACGCCGGAGCACGATCAACCTGACCACGAGGGTCTGTTTCCTGCGAGCAAACGAAGAACAAGCAAGAAACTGAGATTGCAATCTGGATATTGCGAATATAAGATGAAAGTTTTATTGATCAAGGTGGGGTTCTGTGACGCCTTTGTCTGGTCGTTGAACACAAACGAAGTACGCGAAGTTGCAGCTATGGCGAACTTTTAATCTAAACAAAACCCAAAGTCTAAACGATGCCCTAAGGGCTGTATATATGGAGGAAGAGGGGGGAATTTCGTGGCCCTTGGTGGAGGGGTCCGAAATCAACTCTATCTCTTGTTTCCCCACACATACGGACTCTAAAAATAGCCTATACTTATGTATTTCGAAATTACATGGGCCTGGCCCAATAATAAGGTGACGCAGCACCTAAAATAGCCTCGGGACGAAATTTATGAAGTGGCATCTTGTATATTTCGTCCAAGGCTTCATGCACCCATTATGGTGGCTTCAAAGTCCTGAAATCATCACTTGTAACTCCGTTCTTGTTCCCCTTGCGCATGCCATCATCTCCATGCTTGTTCTTGCTCCAATGTTCATCCTTCTCCAAGCTAGGCCCTTCATTTGTAAGCAAAACAAATGTATCCAATTTAGGCAGCATCATATTCTCATGAACATTAGAATCATTACCAAGAAACGAAAGTACCTGGTAATTTAGTTGGCGTGCACGAGCTCTAGTAATTGGTCCAGTATGTATAGCAGCAGGGGCTGTGGGTGTAAAAATTGTATTAATGTCCTCATCATCCTCCCCTTCTTGAAATGAAGTCGTCCTCGACGGAAGTTCATCTTCCTCACCCAAATAAGGCTTCAAATCTGCAATGTTAAAAGTGGGACTAACCCCAAAATCTGCAGGCAGCTCAAGTTTATATACATTATCATTTATTTTCTCTAACACCTTAAAGGGACCATCAGCACGTGGCATTAACTTTGATTTGCGCAAATCAGGAAATCTATCCTTACGCAAATGTAACCAAACAAGATCTCCAGGTGCAAACACAACATGTTTTCTACCCTTATCTCCAGCAAGTTTATATTTAGCATTCATACGCTCAATGTTTTCCTTAGTTAACTCATGCATTTTTAAAATCAATTCAGCACGTTGTTTAGCATCAAAATTAACCTTCTCCGAAGATGGAAGAGGCAACAAATAGATAGGTGCACGACGTAGGAACCCATACACAACTTCAAAAGGGCACATCTTAGTAGTAGAATGCAATGAACGATTATAAGAAAATTCAATATGAGGCAAGCATTCCTCCCACATTTTCTTATTATTCTTCAAAACAGCCCTAAGCATAGTAGACAACGTTGTATTGACTACTTCAGTTTGTCCATCAGTTTCGGGGTGACAAGTAGTACTAAAAAGCAGTTTAGTCCCCAACTTAGCCCATAAACATCTCCAAAAGTGGCTAAGAAATTTAGTATCACGATCTGAAACAATAGTATTTGGCACACCATGCAAGCGAATAATTTCACGAAAGAACAAATCAGCAACATTAACAGCATCATTGCTTTTATGACATGGTATAAAGTGTGCCATTTTCGAGAATCTATCCACGACAACAAATATGCTATCCCTCCCCTTCTTTGTTCGAGGTAAACCTAAAACAAAGTCCATAGATATATCCTCCCAAGGAACACTAGGTACAGGCAAAGGCATATATAAACCATGAGGATTGAGTCGTGACTTAGCTTTTTGACATGTAGTGCAGCGAGCAATAAAACGCTCAACATCCCGTCTCATCTTTGGCCAAAAGAAATGTGTAGCAAGTACGTCCTCCGTCTTCTTCACGCCAAAGTGTCCCATTAATCCTCCTCCATGCGCCTCCTGCAACAACAAAAGACGAACGGAGCTAGCTGGAATGCATAGCTTGTTAGCACGAAACACAAATCCATCGTTAACAACAAACTTGTTCCACATTCTTCCTTCTTTACAATTCTGCATTACATCTTTAAAATCAGCATCATGCACATATTGATCTTTGATGGCCTCCAAACCAAATATTTTGAAGTCAAGTTGTGAAAGCATAGTATAGCGACGAGACAATGCATCAGCAGTAACATTTTCTTTTCCCTTCTTGTGTTTAATGACATAAGGGAAAGGTTCAATGAATTCAACCCATTTAGCATGTCTACGATTCAGTTTAGCTTGACTTTTAATATGTTTCAAAGATTCATGATCAGAATTTAAAACAAATTCTTTGGGCCATAAATAATGTTGCGATGTTTCTAAAGTCCGAACAAGAGCATATAATTCTTTATCATAAGTAGAATAATTCAGACTAGGCCCACTCAATTTTTCAGAAAAGTATGCAACAGGTTTGCCATCTTGTAATAACACACCTCCTAATCCAATTCCACTAGCATCACATTCAAGCTCAAAAGTCTTATTAAAATCAGGAAGTTGGAGTAAAGGAGCATGTGTCAACTTATCTTTCAATACCGTGAAGGCTTCTTCCTGTGCGGTACCCCAAAGAAAAGGCACATCTTTCTTTGTAAGCTCATTGAGAGGTGCAGCAATGGTGCTGAAATCTCTCACAAAACGCCTATAGAATCCAGCGAGGCCAAGAAAACTCCTCACTTGTGTGACCGTTTTCGGCTGTGGCCAACTCTCAATAGCTTCAATCTTGGCTTTATCAACTTCAATTCCCTGTGGAGTAACAACATAGCCAAGAAAAGATACTCGGTCGGTGCAAAAGGTGCACTTTACAAGGTTACCAAACAAACGTGCATCACGTAGAGCAATAAAAACAGCATTGTAAATGTTCCAAATGTTCTTCCAAAGATCTGCTATAAATCAATATGTCATCAAAGTAAACTACCACAAATCGTCCAATGAAAGCACGTAAAACTTCGTTCATTAATCGCATGAAAGTACTAGGTGCATTAGTTAACCCAAAAGGCATGACTAACCACTCATATAATCCAAACTTAGTTTTAAATGCTGTTTTCCATTCATCTCCCAATTTCATACGAATTTGATGGTAGCCACTACGCAAATCAACTTTGGAGAATATTGTAGAGCCACTCAATTCATCAAGCATATCATCTAGCCTAGGAATAGGATGACGATAACGAATAGTAATATTATTAATGCCTCTACAATCAACACACATACGTGATGTACCATCCTTTTTCGGCACTAGAATAATAGGAACAGAACAAGGACTAAGGGATTCGCGTATATAACCTTTGTCGAGAAGCTCTTGTACTTGACGCATAATCTCCTTCGTCTCCTCTGGATTGGTACGGTATGGTGCACGGTTTGGCAGTGAAGCACCGGGAATTAAGTCAATCTGATGCTCAATCCCTCGAATAGGCAGTAATCCCGGTGGCACGTCTTGTGGAAAAATGTCAGCGAACTCCTGCAAAATGTTAGTGACAGCAGGAGGCAAAGAGGAAGGCACGTCGTCGAATGAAAATAATGCCTCTTTGCACACAAAAGCATAGCAAACAGATTTGCTGAAATCTAGCTCATCAATATCAGATATGGTGGCAAATAAACATGCACTTTTCAATTTAATTTCAGAAGCAACACTAGATGGTTTATTATTAGGCTTCATTTGTTGCTCAAATTCTTTTGCCACAATCTGATTTTCACTCTTATTCTTCTCCTGTTTTGCTTTATTAGCTCTATTAATATCATCTTTCAAAATGGAATCAGGAGTCATAGGAAGCAAAGTAATATTTTTATCCTTATGAACAAGAGTATAGTGATTGTTTCTACCATGGTGTACAGAATTTTTATCAAATTGCCATGGTCTACCAAGTAATAAGGAACATGCTTGCATAGGTACCACATCACAATCAACATAATCAGCATATGTAGAGATACTAAAATGCACACGAACAGTACGTGTTACCTTAACCTTGCCGTTGTTGTTGAACCATTGGATGTAGTAAGGATGTGGATGTGGTCTTGTGGTGAGAGAAAGCTTCTCCACCATCTCCATGCTAGCCAAGTTGTTGCAGCTCCCTCCGTCTATTATGACGCGCACAGAACGTTCCTTCACAACTCCCTTGGTATGGAACAAATTGTGCCTCTGATTTTGCTCAGCTTGTGTCACCTGCACACTCAAAACATGTTGAGCAACTAAACATTCATACCTGTCAGCGTCTTCAGGAGCCATGTATTGCGTCTCATGATCAGAATCATCTCCACCATGTTCTTCACGTGTAATAAGAGCCAATGTCTCCTCATCATAGTCACTAGCGGACTCATATCCACCACCCTCTGTAGCAATCATCACACGCGGAGATTTGCATTCTCTCGCATAATGACCTCCTCCCTTACAACGACGACAAATAATATGACTTGTGTGCCCTGTTGATGCCCTGGAAGAAGAAGAACTCTGTGCAGGCCCGGCAGGTGCGCTCTTGGCAGATAATGGTGGTTGTTCCTGTTTTCTTGTATCACGGC
Organism: Triticum aestivum; assembly: GCF_018294505.1. NCBI lineage: Eukaryota > Viridiplantae > Streptophyta > Magnoliopsida > Poales > Poaceae > Triticum > Triticum aestivum. The sequence goes on along the minus strand of NC_057806.1, from coordinate 256,099,536 downwards.
TGTAGGAGGCACCTGATTGAGGTGCTGGTGCAGTTGAAGTAAAAGATGCACGCGGTGTCGATGATGAAGGTCGGCCTGCAGAAAAGTTAGTTCGCGCCAATGCTTGTCGATCCTGCACTTCACGTTCAGCTTTACAAGCAAGATGGAATAAACGAGTGATATTAGTATACTCCTTATAGTCTAGAATGGTCTGAATCTCTCTATTTAATCCACCCAGAAAACGTGCAAGCATAGCTTCATTCTCCTCAACTATACCACATCGAATCATGCCAGTTTGTAATTCCTGATAATATTCTTCTACAGAATTTTTTCCTTGTCTTAAACGCTGCAATTTTTGAAGCAATTCACGTTGATAATATGGTGGAACCCAACGCGTACGCATAGCAGTTTTCAAAGTAGCCCAAGTAGTTGGAATAGGATATAATCTACAATGTTCAGACCACCAGACACATGCAAAACTAGTGAAAGCACAAACAGCAGCAGCAACCCGTCTCTCCTCGGGATATTGTAAACATGTAAAATGTTGTTTGGTTTCTAACTCCCAAGTAAGATATATATCAGGAACATATCTACCCTCAAATGGTGGAATATTCAATTTCAGTTTAGGAATATGGACATCATCTCGTACCTGAGGTGGTGGTGCAGGCCTACCATTACGAATATATACCTGAGGTCCACCTGCTGGTGGTGGTGCTGGTGGTTGCACGTAGTTCTGATTTTGAGCAACCTCATCCTCGAAATCTCCCACATAATCATCCTCCTCCGCATCAGCAGCAGGAGCCACAGAAGTATCAACAGCAGCACCAACAGTTTGGCCAAACGCAAGAGGAACACGGCTCGCTCGGCGGAGGTCTATTTCGCGACGTGGAGGTAGTCGTTGTTGTTGTTGTTGGAGAGGTGCGTTAGGTGCAGCGGGTGGTGGTGGTGGAAGACGCGCGAGCAATTCATTAAACTTGTTATCGAGCTTTGTTTCGAACGTCTTCTCCATGCCATCTATCTTCTCCATGGCCTCTTCAAATCTGTTTAGCACGTCTTGCACCTGTTCACTCATCATTTGCTGAAATTTATCATGCAAATCCTTATTCGTCATGTTCTCCCAGTCAGTCTCGTCGGCTTGTGATCCTGGCATGGTTAGCAGCAATAGAAACACACAAGAATGTGATCCTACATATTACTAACAAGAGGTGGTGGTGGGTGTCACAAATCCGTCAAGCAAATCTTAAATTCTTACCAGTTCTTACCCAGCAGCAGGCGGTGATCGGCAACAGTTGTAGTCAAAAACTCTCAAAGCTTGGATAGAGCGATTACCAGGGAGAGTCAAACGCACGACGTAGATGTATGTGGAGCTGGGAAGGCTTATAATATGGTAGCAAAAAGGGTCAGCAATAATCAATTCAGAGATGCAAAGTTGAATAAACGCTCAACGACGGTACTGTGCTGGTCCTAGGCTAGACTGTGCTAGAGACGCAAGCCTAGAACACCAACAAAATCACGGCGCGGCACGTAAACAAGGGAAAAGCACACTCTGGAATTTTTTTTCGCTCTTTTTTTTGCGCTCTTTTTTTTGCGAAAAATCACTATAATGGCGAGTGTCTCAAAACTCTTCCTAGCTCAAACTGACAGGATGGGCACGAAATTTTTTTCGACCAATTTTTTTTTGACTGCCCGGACCCAAAAACAGGAAACGGGTCAAAAAAAACTTCCTATAGTGGCACCTGTCTCAAAACACTTAGAAACACCTAAAAATAGGATAGCCAGAAATTTTTTGGAAAAATGCGTTTTCGAAAAATTTTGGGCCTAAACGGTGCGTGGTTTCCGGACTCTTTTTTTTCCGAAACCTACTCCGGCAAGGAAACACGAATCGGAAACTAGATGGATCTCGAAAACACACCTAATATGCAAGGAACTCGGATTGGTGGTGGATATATGGTGGTGGTATATGGCAGCGGTGGTAAGATATGGATATGGATCGGTGGTGGTATATGGATACGGATTGGTGGTGGTATATGGATACGGATTTGGAGCGGTGGTGGTAGGTGACAGGGGCAATGATGATGGTGCGGTGGCGGCGTGACAACTTATGACCAGAACTCAAAACTCTAAAAGACTAGACTCTAAGACCAGCAACTAGACACGACGATGCAACCGCAAATTCAACAAAGCAAAACCCTAAAAAGATTATGCAAAGGCTCAGATTGGTTCGGATATGATGAACTAACCCTATTTTTTTGTGGCTTTTTCGTGGACTATAGGTATGAAGAACAGACTCGATCTAAACTACGAAAAACTGTAAAATCTCACCGAGCAACCTGGAAATCTGATACCACTTGATAGAGGCAAAGGTGTCCCGTCTTTCGATGAGATGATGGATATCGCTTTGGTGGCAGTCGACTTTGACGATCCGACTATGAAAGTGCGAGGACGTCGCGCCTTAGCAATCGCTTAACCAACTCCGAGAGGTTATTGACCACGCCAGAGCACGATCAACCTGACCACGAGGGTCTGTTTCCTGCGAGCAAACGAAGAACAAGCAAGAAACTGAGATTGCAATCTGGATATTGCGAATATAAGATGAAAGCTTTATTGATCAAGGTTGGGTTCTGTGACGCCTTTGTCTGGTCGTTGAACACAAACGAAGTACGCGAAGTTGCAGCTATGGCGAACTTTTAATCTAAACAAAACCCAAAGTCTAAACGATGCCCTAAGGGCTGTATATATGGAGGAAGAGGGGGGAATTTTGTGGCCCTTGGTGGAGGGGTCCGAAATCAACCCTATCTCTTGTTTCCCCACACATACGGACTCTAAAAATAGCCTATACTTATGTATTTCGAAATTACATGGGCCTGGCCCAATAATAAGGTGACGCAGCACCTAAAATAGCCTCGGGATGAAGTTTATGAAGTGGCATCTTGTATATTTCGTCCAAGGCTTCATGCACCCATTATGGTGGCTTCAAAGTCCTGAAATCACCACTTGTAACTCCGTTCTTGTTCCCCTTGCGCATGCCATCATCTCCATGCTTGTTCTTGCTCCAATGTTCATCCTTCTCCAAGCTAGGCCCTTCATTTGTAAGCAAAACAAATGTATCCAATTTAGGCAGCATCATATTCTCATGAACATTAGAATCATTACCAAGAAACGAAAGTACCTGGTAATTTAGTTGGCGTGCACGAGCTCTAGTAATTGATCCAGTATGTATAGCAGCAGGGGCTGTGGGTGTAACAATTGTATTGATGTCCTCATCAGGATGTTTTATAATTGAAGCACCATTCTTCTATACAAGGCATGCAAGGGGAAGACGACTATGTTAGAATCTGAAGGGTTACAAACCAGGTCTTTGCAAAAGATCCAAACGCCAGGAGATAATAAACCAACTCTAGTTTTTATAGATACTTCTCCAGCACAAAGAAACCCAACTCCGACTGATAATAAGCAGATTCCAGTGGCCAAAGAACTAGTCCACTCCAGTCCAGCAAAAATATGTCAACTCCATTCTAAGAAGTGTGTGCGTATCCTTGCATCATGAAATTTTATAGCATGCTGATCATATTTTCTACATGTTTCTTACCCATCTCTCTTTTAGAAAATAAGCTTAACAGATAGAAGAAAATTTCTACACTGGTATCGTCTGTGAGGAAAGATTCTTGCGGGAATTCTTTATGCTCCAATGCATATGTAAGTACCTATTGTATATCACTATATTTTTACATCAGCGTGTATTTTGTTAATCAGCATGAATCCAACCTTTATCTGATCTAAATTTAGTTGTAGCAAAATGTATGATTAAAGGCCACAATGTTGATTTTTGTAAGGAAAACTGCCTGGTAGTTTTGCATCCTGAGCTGCATGAGTGTACTATCTCATATCGGTGGGTTTGATCACTTTGGTTCTGCAGTGGGTTTTCGGTGTTTTTTTTACTGTGTTGTCCTATCATATCCCTAGCTCTTACATCATACTCCCTCCGTTCGGATTACATGCCACAGAAATGGATAAAACTGGATGTATCTAGAACTGCAATACGCCTAGACCCATCCATTTATTTCCGGATGGAGGGAATACATGTCAATATGTTATACCTTTCTATTCTTCAGTACCTATTCCATTTCTGTTGTAGCATGTTCTATAATTGAAGCACCATTCTTCTATATATGGCATGCAAGGGGAAGACGGCTATGTTAGAATCTGAAGGGTTACAAATCAGGTCTTTGCAAATCCAAACGCCAGGAGATAATAAACCAACTCCATTTTTCATAGATACTGCTCCAGCACCGAGAAACCCAACTCCCACTAATAATAAGCAGATTCCAGTGGCCAAAGAACTAGTCCGCTCCAGTCCAGCAAAAGAATGTCAACTCCATTCTAAGAAGCGTGTGCGTATCCTCGCATCATGAAATTTTATAGCATTCTGATCATATTTTCTACATGTTTCTTACCCATCTCTCTTTTAGAAAATAAGATTAAATGATAGAAGACTTCCTTCATTGGGATTGTATTCGAGGAAAATATCTTGTGGGAATTCTCTGTGCTGCAATGCTGATGTAAGTACCTGTTGTATATCGCTATGTTTTTACATCAGCATGTATTTTGTTAATCGGCGTGAATCCAACCTTTATCTGATCTAAAATTAGTTGTAGAAAAGTGTTAAAGGCGCCAATGTTGATTTTTGAAAAGAAAACTGCCTGGTAGTTTTGCATACTGAGCTGCATGAGTGTACTATCTCATATCATGCACATTACTGAATTGTAGTGCTGCTCTGGTTGCCCATTCATTCATTGTGTCAATGTTGCTTTTGTATTACCTTACCTGGCTGATGATAGCTGTGCCATATTGTGTTAATTTGGTGTTGGCTAGTTGCCCAACCATTCGTTGTGCCAATGTTGCTTTCCTATTATCTGGCTTGGCCAATGATAGCAATGCGAGTGTCTTAATTTGGTGCAGGCTACTGAAGATAAGAAGACAAACTCTGAAAACAACAAGGCAACCCCACTGTTTCTTTCCAATAAATCTAGGCCAGGTAATATGGCAATAACTCATGATTAATCTGTTTGGTTCCCCTCCTAATTTATGTTATGATGTAGTGGTCGAGACACTCTCCACTATCAATAATACAAGCCTGCCAAAATCGCCATCTGAATCTGTTTAGTATCCTCTATCTCGAATGCAACGAAAAAATGTATGTTTGTGAACCAATTAATGGATGAAGGAATGATGGAAATGGTGGAGGAATCAGAGGTGCAGAGTCATGCGATGCAACAGCTGATCAATGTTTTCAGAGACAGTGTAGCAAAGCAGCAAGAACTTGCCCCACATGCTTATGGGCGTCATCCATGCTGAGGTTGCAGATTGTGACATTGTAGATCGTTATGTTCTGTTCATTTATTTGCACTAGCATCAATCTTTGATTGCCTAGTGGATGTAATTTCCTGTAATATATGCTGGATGTGCAATGTTTTTCCCTGTATGTCGTACCTTTGCTTGATCGGTTTTGGTCCTGTGCATAATTGCTCGTCGTAATGGGCTCAAATTATCCAATTTGGCCTAAAGACATGTACGAAATTTAGTGGTCCCATTAAGTTAATGGGCTGTTACCAGGCCGAAAGCTAATGGTCGGCCCTCTTAACTCCCAGGTCGTTAACAGTCTGACATCGAAGCGGGCAACAGGTGGGCCCAATTGATTTCACGGGCCGTTAACAGGCCGTTACTAAGTTCGGGCTACATATGCCCCAACTATACTGTGGGCCTTTAGCAGGCCGAAAGAGACAGCGGGCTTGTACTGGACCATGAAGAGCATGGGCCGCTAAGAGGCTGAAAGTCAGGTCGTATTGTAAATGGCCCAACTGTGTTGTGGGCCTTTAGCAGGCCAAAAGAGAAACCGGGCTGGTATTGGACCATGAAGGGCATGGGCCGTTGAGGGAGTCCTGGATTAGGGGGTCTTCGGATAGCCGGACTATCTCCATTGGCCGGACTGTTAGACTATGAAGATACAAGATTGAAGACTTCGTCTCGTGTCCGAATGGGACTCTACTTGGCGTGGAAGGCAAGCTAGGAAATATGGATATGGATATCTCCTCCTTTGTAACCGACCTTGTGTAACCCTAACCCTCTCCGATGTCTATATAAACCGGATGGTTTTAGTCCGTAGGACAACAACCATAACATACAATCATACCTTAGGCTAGCTTCTAGGGTTTAGCCTCTCTGATCTCGTGGTAGATCTACTCTTGTACTACCCATATCATCAATATTAATCAAGCATGACGTAGGGTTTTACCTCCATCAAGAGGGCCCGAACCTGGGTAAAACATCGTGTCCCCTGCCTCCTATTACCATCTGGCCTAGACGCACAGTTTGGGACCCCCTACCCGAGATTCGCCGGTTTTGACACCAACATTGGTGCTTTCATTGAGAGTTCCTCTGTGTCGTCGCTGTTAGGCTTGATGGCTCCTACTATCATCGATAGCGATGCGGTCCAGGTTGAGATTTTTCTCCCCGGACAGATCTTCGTATTCGGCGGCTTTGCACTGCGGGCTAATTCGCTTGGCCATCTGGAGCAGATTGAAAGCTACGCCCCTGGCCGTCAGGTCAGATTTGGAAGTTTGAACTGCACGGCCGACATCCAGGGAGACTTGATCTTCGACGGATTCGAGCCACAGCCGGGCGCGCCGCACTGTCGCGATGGGTATGACCTAGCTCTGCCGCCGAACAGTACCCCAGACACCGCGCCCGCATCAGCTCCGACCTTTAGCTCGGAGCCAACTGCGCTAAACGAGGACGGGTGGTTAGACACCGCCTCAGGGGCTGCAGTCTCAACGGCGATCGAGCCAAACACTAGCCTAACCCTCTGCGCAGCCCATGACTCCAAGGTGCCGGACTCTTTTTCTGACTCCGAACCGCCCGCGCCCCTGCCAATCGAATCTGATTGGGCGCTGATCATGGAATTCACCATCGCGGATATCTTTCAGCACTCGCCCTTCGGCGACATTCTGAATTCACTAAGGTCTCTCTCTTTGTCAGGAGAGCCCTGGCCGGATTATGGCCAACATGATTGGGATGCGGACGACGAAGAAATTCGACGCCCACCCACCACCCACTTAATAGCCACTGTCGATGACTCAACCAACATGCTCGACTTCGACTCCGAAGACATCGACGGTATGGATGACGATGCGGCAGGCGAAGAGGAACCACCGCCCACAGGGCGCTGGAAGTCCACTTCATCATATGACGTATACATGGTGGACACACCAAAAGAAGACGATGACGAGGAATGGAAGGACGCACCGAAGGCTTGTTCCCTCGAGAAGCAGTCAAAGCGGCGGCGCAAGCGGCGCCCCAAATCCCGCCTCGGCAGAAATAACAATCATACAGACCCAACGTTGGAGCAGGGCGAACCACTGCCAGACCACGACAATATGGAGAATCAAACCGAACAAACCAATTCTGTCAAAGATAATAGTCCGGACGACATAACGCCGGACAGGCACCCGGAGCAGCAGAATGCCCGTCAAAGGCTTGTTGCCACCGCGAGGAGTCTGAAAAAGTAGAAGCAAAGGCTCAAGGCTGCGCAGGACACACTCCAAATCAGATGGAGTAAAGTAGTCAACACAGCAGCGAAGTACGGCGACAATCGCCCCACCAAGAGCTACCCAAAGCGGAAGTTGCTACCTAAATTCGATGAGGAGGCCTCAGACCCCCCACAACCAAAAATCAAAACAGCCACCTGGCTAGATAGACGACCTCACGGCCAACATAGAGCGGCAAACAATGCCACTCACAAGACAATACGCGATCCACGCGAGGGCTCGCACCAAAAGGACGACGCAACTAGATCCATCTATGGACCACGCAAGCGCGCCCCAGCATACAATGTAACACAACAAACATCCGAACAACGCGGTACACCCAGATACATGGGTGCCGCACACCCCCTATGTTTCACCGATGAGGTGCTGGACCATGAATTTCCAGAGGGATTCAAACCCATAAACATAGAGGCACACGGCGGAACAACAGACCCTGGGGTCTGGATTGAGGACTATATCCTCCATATCCATATGGCTCGAGGAGATGATCTCCACGCCATCAAGTACTTTCCCCTCAAGCTCAAAGGGCCAGCTCGTCACTGGCTTGAAAGCCTCCTTGAAAACTCCATTGGAAGCTGGGAAGAGCTCGAAGACGCTTTTCGCGCAAATTTTCAAGGGACTTATGTCCGACCTCCGGACACAGACAATTTGAGTCATATAACTCAACAGCCCGGAGAGTCTGCCCAAAAACTTTGGAACAGGTTTCTTACTAAAAAGAACCAAATTGTCGACTGTCCGGACGCCGAAGCCTTGGCAGCTTTTAAGAATAGCATCCGTGACGAATGGCTTGCCAGACACCTCGACCAAGAAAAGCCGAGAACAATGGCAGCGTTAACAAGCCTCATGACCCGCTTTTGCGCGGGTGAGGACAGCTGGCTAGCTAGATGCAGCACCAGCGACCCCAGTACATCTGAAGTTAGAGATGGAAATGGGAAATCACGGCGCAACAGCAATTACAAACGCCGGAATAAAGAAGACAGCACGAAGAGCACGACAGTAAACGCCGGATTCAAAAGCTCTCGGCCGGGTCAGCAAAAGCCGCCCTCTAAAGGCGCCAAAGATGAACCGTCCAGCCTAAACAAAATTCTGGACCAAATATGTCAGATCCATAGCACCCCTGGTAAACCCTCTAATCATACCCACAGAGAATGTTGGGTCTTCAAGCAGTCCAGCAAGCTCAACGCCGTACACAAGGGGGAGCATACACCAAGCGAAGACAAGGATGAGCCTCTCAAGCAAGACACTAGGGAACAAAAGAAATTTCCACCAAAACTCAAAACTGTAAACGTGTTACACGTGATCAAAGGAAGAAACAAAATGGCACTCCCAGAAAAATATGCCCAAGGGCCTATGATAGAGGCGAGGGTCCCGATCTTTCGATGAGATGATGGATATCGCTTTGGTGGAAGTCGACTTTGACGATCCGACTACGAACGTGCGAGGACGTCGCGCCTTAGCAATCGCTAAACCAACTCCGAGAGGTTATTGACCACGCCAGAGCACGATCAACCTGACCACGAGGGTCTGTTTCCTGCGAGCAAACGAAGAACAAGCAAGAAACTAAGATTGCAATCTGGATATTGTGAATATAAGATGAAAGCTTTATTGATCAAGGTGGGGTTCTGTGACGCCTTTGTCTGGTCGTTGAACACAAACGAAGTACGCGAAGTTGCAGCTATGGCGAACTTTTAATCTAAACAAAACCCAAAGTCTAAACGATGCCCTAAGGGCTGTATATATGGAGGAAGAGGGGGGGAATTTCGTGGCCCTTGGTGGAGGGGTCCGAAATCAACCCTATCTCTTGTTTCCCGACACATACGGACTCTAAAAATAGCCTATACTTATGTATTTCGAAATTACATGGGCCTGGCCCAATAATAAGGTGACGCAGCACCTAAAATAGCCTCGGGACGAAATTTATGAAGTGGCGTCTTGTATATTTCGTCCAAGGCTTCATGCACCCATTATGGTGGCTTCAAAGTCCTGAAATCATCACTTGTAACTCCGTTCTTGTTTCCCTTGCGCATGCCATCATCTCCATGCTTGTTCTTGCTCCAATGTTCATCCTTCTCCAAGCTAGGCCCTTCATTTGTAAGCAAAACAAATGTATCCAATTTAGGCAGCATCATATTCTCATGAACATTAGAATCATTACCAAGAAACGAAAGTACCTGGTAATTTAGTTGGCGTGCACGAGCTCTAGTAATTGGTCCAGTATGTATAGCAGCAGGGGCTGTGGGTGTAACAATTGTATTGATGTCCTCATCATCCTCCCCTTCTTGAAATGAAGTCGTCCTCGACGGAAGTTCATCTTCCTCACCCAAATAAGGCTTCAAATCTGCAATGTTAAAAGTGGAACTAACCCCAAAATCTGCAGGCAACTCAAGTTTATATGCATTATCATTTATTTTCTCTAACACCTTAAAGGGACCATCAGCACGTGGCATTAACTTTGATTTGCGCAAATAAGGAAATCTATCCTTACGCAAATGTAACCAAACAAGATCTCCAGGTGCAAACACAACATGTTTTCTACCCTTATCTCCAGCAAGTTTATATTTAGCATTCATGCGCTCAATGTTTTCCTTAGTTAACTCATGCATTTTTAAAATCAATTCAGCACGTTGTTTAGCATCAAAATTAACCTTCTCCGAAGATGGAAGAGGCAACAAATCAATAGGTGCACGAGGTAGGAAACCATACACAACTTCAAAAGGGCACATCTTAGTAGTAGAATGCAATGAACGATTATAAGAAAATTCAATATGAGGCAAGCATTCCTCCCACATTTTCTTATTATTCTTCAAAACAGCCCTAAGCATAGTAGACAACGTTCTATTGACTACTTCAGTTTGTCCATCAGTTTGGGGGTGACAAGTAGTACTAAAAAGCAGTTTAGTCCCCAACTTAGCCCATAAACATCTCCAAAAGTGGCTAAGAAATTTAGTATCACGATCTGAAATAATAGTATTTGGCACGCCATGCAAGCGAATAATTTCACGAAAGAACAAATCAGCAACATTAACAACATCATCGCTTTTATGACATGGTATAAAGTGTGCCATTTTCGAGAATCTATCCACGACAACAAATATGCTATCCCTCCCCTTCTTTGTTCGAGGTAAACCTAAAACAAAGTCCATAGATATATCCTCCCAAGGAACACTAGGTACAGGCAAAGGCATATATAAACCATGAGGATTGAGGCGTGACTTAGCTTTTTGACATGTAGTGCAGCGAGCAATAAAACGCTCAATATCCCGTCTCATCTTTGGCCAAAAGAAATGTGTAGCAAGTACGTCCTCCGTCTTCTTCACGCCAAAGTGTCCCATTAATCCTCCTCCATGCGCCTCCTGCAACAACAAAAGACGAACGGAGCTAGCTGGAATGCATAGCTTGTTAGCACGAAACACAAATCCATCGTTAACAACAAACTTGTTCCACATTCTTCCTTCTTTACAATTATGCATTACATCTTTAAAATCAGCATCATGCACATATTGATCTTTGATGGTCTCCAAACCAAATATTTTGAAGTCAAGTTGTGAAAGCATAGTATAGCGACGAGACAAAGCATCAGCAATAACATTTTCTTTTCCCTTCTTGTGTTTAATGACATAAGGGAAAGTCTCAATGAATTCAACCCATTTAGCATGTCTACGATTCAGTTTAGCTTGACTTTTAATATGTTTCAATGATTCATGATCAGAATGTATAACAAATTCTTTGGGCCATAATAATGTTGCCATGTTTCTAAAGTCCGAACAAGAGCATATAATTCTTTATCATAAGTAGAATAATTCAGACTAGGCCCACTCAATTTTTCAGAAAAGTATGCAACAGGTTTGCCATCTTGTAATAACACACCTCCTAATCCAATTCCACTAGCATCACATTCAAGCTCAAAAGTCTTATTAAAATCAGGAAGTTGGAGTAAAGGAGCATGTGTCAACTTATCTTTCAATACCGTGAAGGCTTCTTCCTGTGCGGTACCCCAAAGAAAAGGCACATCTTTCTTTGTAAGCTCATTGAGAGGTGCAGCAATGGTGCTGAAATCTCTCACAAAACGCCTATAGAATCCAGCGAGGCCAAGAAAACTCCTCACTTGTGTGACCGTTTTGGGCTGCGGCCAACTCTCAATAGCTTCAATCTTGGCTTTATCAACTTCAATTCCCTGTGGAGTAACAACATAGCCAAGAAAAGATACTCGGCCGGTGCAAAAGGTGCACTTCCCAAGGTTACCAAACAAACGTGCATCACGTAGAGCAATAAAAACAGCACGTAAATGTTCCAAATGTTCCTCCAAAGATCTGCTATAAATCAATATGTCATCAAAGTAAACTACCACAAATCGTCCAATGAAAACACGTAAAACTTCGTTCATTAATCTCATGAAAGTACTAGGTGCATTAGTTAACCCAAAAGGCATGACTAACCACTCATATAATCCAAACTTAGTTTTAAATGCTGTTTTCCATTCATCTCCCAATTTCATACGAATTTGATGGTAGCCACTACGCAAATCAACTTTGGAGAATATTGTAGAGCCACTCAATTCATCAAGCATATCATCTAGCCTAGGAATAGGATGACGATAACGAATAGTAATATTATTAATGCCTCTACAATCAACACACATACGTGATGTACCATCCTTTTTCGGCACTAGAATAATAGGAACGGCACAAGGACTAAGGGATTCGCGTATATAACCTTTGTCGAGAAGCTCTTGTACTTGACGCATAATCTCCTTCGTCTCCTCTGGATTGGTACGGTATGGTGCACGGTTTGGCAGTGAAGCACCGGGAATTAAGTCAATCTGATGCTCAATCCCTCGAATAGGCGGTAATCCCGGTGGCACGTCTTGTGGAAAAACGTCAGCGAACTCCTGCAAAATGTTAGTGACAGCAGGAGGCAAAGAGTGATAGAGGCAAAGGTGTCCCGTCTTTCGATGAGATGATGGATTTCGCTTTGGTGGAAGTCGACTTTGACGATCCGACTACGAACGTGCGAGGACGTCGCGCCTTAGCAATCGCTAAACCAACTCCGAGAGGTTATTGACCATGCCGGAGCACGATCAACCTGACCACGAGGGTCTGTTTCCTGCGAGCAAACGAAGAACAAGCAAGAAACTGAGATTGCAATCTGGATATTGCGAATATAAGATGAAAGCTTTATTGATCAAGGTGGGGTTCTGTGACGCCTTTGTCTGGTCGTTGAACACAAACGAAGTACGCGAAGTTGCAGCTATGGCGAACTTTTAATCTAAACAAAACCCAAAGTCTAAACGATGCCCTAAGGGCTGTATATATGGAGGAAGAGGGGGGAATTTCGTGGCCCTTGGTGGAGGGGTCCGAAATCAACCCTATCTCTTGTTTCCCCACACATACGGACTCTAAAAATAGCCTATACTTATGTATTTCGAAATTACATGGGCCTGGCCCAATAGTAAGGTGACGCAGCACCTAAAATAGCCTCGGGACGAAATTTATGAAGTGGCATCTTGTATATTTCGTCCAAGGCTTCATGCACCCATTATGGTGGCTTCAAAGTCCTGAAATCATCACTTGTAACTCCGTTCTTGTTCCCCTTGCGCATGCCATCATCTCCATGCTTGTTCTTGCTCCAATGTTCATCCTTCTCCAAGCTAGGCCCTTCATTTGTAAGCAAAACAAATGTATCCAATTTAGGCAGCATCATATTCTCATGAACATTAGAATCATTACCAAGAAACGAAAGTACCTGGTAATTTAGTTGGCGTGCACGAGCTCTAGTAATTGGCCCAGTATGTATAGCAGCAGGGGCTGTGGGTGTAACAATTGTATTGATGTCCTCATCATCCTCCCCTTCTTGAAATGAAGTCGTCCTCGACGGAAGTTCATCTTCCCCACCCAAATAAGGCTTCAAATCTGCAATGTTAAAAGTGGGACTAACCCCAAAATCTGCAGGCAGCTCAAGTTTATATGCATTATCATTTATTTTCTCTAACACCTTAAAGGGACCATCAGCACGTGGCATTAGCTTTGATTTGCGCAAATCACGAAATCTATCCTTACGCAAATGTAACCAAACAAGATCTCCAGGTGCAAACACAACATGTTTTCTACCCTTATCTCCAGCAAGTTTATATTTAGCATTCATACGCTCAATGTTTTCCTTAGTTAACTCATGCATTTTTAAAATCAATTCAGCACGTTGTTTAGCATCAAAATTAACCTTCTCCGAAGATGGAAGAGGCAACAAATCAATAGGTGCACGAGGTAGGAAACCATACACAACTTCAAAAGGGCACATCTTAGTAGTAGAATGCAATGAACGATTATAAGAAAATTCAATATGAGGCAAGCATTCCTCCCACATTTTCTTATTATTCTTCAAAACAGCCCTAAGCATAGTAGACAACGTTCTATTGACTACTTCAGTTTGTCCATCAGTTTGGGGGTGACAAGTAGTACTAAAAAGCAGTTTAGTCCCCAACTTAGCCCATAAACATCTCCAAAAGTGGCTAAGAAATTTAGTATCACGATTTGAAACAATAGTATTTGGCACACCATGCAAGCGAATAATTTCACGAAAGAACAAATCAGCAACATTAACAGCATCATCGCTTTTATGACATGGTATAAAGTGTGCCATTTTCGAGAATCTATCCACGACAACAAATATGCTATCCCTCCCCTTCTTTGTTCGAGGTAAACCTAAAATAAAGTCCATAGATATATCCTCCAAGGAACACTAGGTACAGGCAAAGGCATATATAAACCATGAGGATTGAGGCGTGACTTAGCTTTTTGACATGTAGTGCAGCGAGCAATAAAACGCTCAACATCCCGTCTCATCTTTGGCCAAAAGAAATGTGTAGCAAGTACGTCCTCCGTCTTCTTCACGCCAAAGTGTCCCATTAATCCTCCTCCATGCGCCTCCTGCAACAACAAAAGACGAACGGAGCTAGCTGGAATGCATAGCTTGTTAGCACGAAACACAAATCCATCATTAACAACAAACTTGTTCCACATTCTTCCTTCTTTACAATTATGCATTACATCTTTAAAATCAGCATCATGCACATATTGATCTTTGATGGTCTCCAAACCAAATATTTTGAAGTCAAGTTGTGAAAGCATAGTATAGCGACGAGACAAAGCATCAGCAATAACATTTTCTTTTCCCTTCTTGTGTTTAATGACATAAGGGAAAGTCTCAATGAATTCAACCCATTTAGCATGTCTACGATTCATTTTAGCTTGACTTTTAATATGTTTCAATGATTCATGATCAGAATGTATAATAAATTCTTTGGGCCATAAATAATGTTGCCATGTTTCTAAAGTCCGAACAAGAGCATATAATTCTTTATCATAAGTAGAATAATTCAGACTAGGCCCACTCAATTTTTCAGAAAAGTATGCAACAGGTTTGCCATCTTGTAATAACACACCTCCTAATCCAATTCCACTAGCATCACATTCAAGCTCAAAAGTCTTATTAAAATCAGGAAGTTGGAGTAAAGGAGCATGTGTCAACTTATCTTTCAATACCGTGAAGGCTTCTTCCTGTGCGGTACCCCAAAGAAAAGGCACATCTTTCTTTGTAAGCTCATTGAGAGGTGCAGCAATGGTGCTGAAATCTCTCACAAAACGCCTATAGAATCCAGCGAGGCCAAGAAAACTCCTCACTTGTGTGACCGTTTTGGGCTGCGGCCAACTCTCAATAGCTTCAATCTTGGCTTTATCAACTTCAATTCCCTGTGGAGTAACAACATAGGCAAGAAAAGATACTCGGTCGGTGCAAAAGGTGCACTTCCCAAGGTTACCAAACAAACGTGCATCACGTAGAGCAATAAAAATAGCACGTAAATGTTCCAAATGTTCTTCCAAAGATCTGCTATAAATCAATATGTCATCAAAGTAAACTACCACAAATCGTCCAATGAAAGCATGTAAAACTTCGTTCATTAATCTCATGAAAGTGCTAGGTGCATTAGTTAACCTAAAAGGCATGACTAACCACTCATATAATCCAAACTTAGTTTTAAATGCTATTTTCCATTCATCTCCCAATTTCATACGAATTTGATGGTAGCCACTACGCAAATCAACTTTGGAGAATATTGTAGAGCCACTCAATTCATCAAGCATATCATCTAGCCTAGGAATAGGATGACGATAACGAATAGTAATATTATTAATGCCTCTACAATCAACACACATACGTGATGTACCATCCTTTTTCGGCACTAGAATAATAGGAACAGCACAAGGACTAAGGGATTCGCGTATATAACCTTTGTCGAGAAGCTCTTGTACTTGACGCATAATCTCCTTCGTCTCCTCTGGATTGGTACGGTATGGTGCACGGTTTGGCAGTGAAGCACCGGGAATTAAGTCAATCTGATGCTCAATCCCTCGAATAGGCGGTAATCCCGGTGGCACGTCTTGTGGAAAAACGTCACCGAACTCCTGCAAAATGTTAGTGACAGCAGGAGGCAAAGAGGAAGGCACGTCCTCGAATGAAAATAATGCCTCTTTGCACACAAAAGCATAGCAAACAGATTTGCTGAAATCTAGCTCATCAATATCAGATTTGGTGGCAAATAAACATGCACTTTTCAATTTAATTTCAGAAGCAACACTAGATGGTTTATTATTAGGCTTCATTTGTTGCTCAAATTCTTTTGCCACAATCTGATTTTCACTCTTATTCTTCTCCTGTTGTGATTTATTAGCTCTATTAATATCATCTTTCAAAATGGAATCAGGAGTCATAGGAAGCAAAGTAATATTTTTATCCTTATGAACAAGAGTATAGTGATTGTTTCTACCATGGTGTACAGAATGTTTATCAAATTGCCATGGTCTACCAAGTAATAAGGAACATGCTTGCATAGGTACCACATCACAATCAACATAATCAGCATATGTAGAGATACTAAAATGCACACGAACAGTACGTGTTACCTTAACCTTGCCGCTGTTGTTGAACCATTGGATGTAGTAAGGATGTGGATGTGGTCTTGTGGTGAGAGAAAGCTTCTCCACCATCTCCATGCTAGCCAAGTTGTTGCAGCTCCCTCCGTCTATTATGACGCGCACAGAACGTTCCTTCACAACTCCCTTGGTATGGAACAAATTGTGCCTCTGATTTTGCTCAGCTTGTGTGACCTGCACACTCAAAACACGTTGAGCAACTAAACATTCATACCTGTCAGCGTCTTCAGGAGCCATGTATTGCGTCTCATGATCAGAATCATCTCCACCATGTTCTTCACGTGTAATAAGAGCCAATGTCTCCTCATCATAGTCACTAGCGGACTCATATCCACCATCCGCGGTAGCAATCATCACACGCGGAGATTTGCATTCCCTCGCATAATGACCTCGTCCCTTACAACGACGACAAATAATATCACTTGTGTGCCCTGTTGATGCCATGGAAGAAGAAGAACGCTGTGCAGGCCCCGCAGGTGCGCTCTTGGCAGATAATGGTGGTTGTTCCTGTTTTCTTGTATCACGGCTGTAGGAGGCACCTGATTGAGGTGCTGGTGCAGTTGAAGTAGAAGATGCACGCGGCGTCCATGATGAAGGTCGGCCTGCAGAAAAGTTAGTTCGCCCCAATGCTTGTCGATCCTGCACTTCACGTTCAGCTTTACAAGCAAGATGGAATAAACGAGTGATATTAGTATACTCCTTATAGTCTAGAATGGTCTGAATCTCTCTATTTAATCCACCTAGAAAACGTGCAAGCATAGCTTCATTCTCCTCAACAATACCACATCTAATCATGCCAGTTTGTAATTCCTGATAATATTCTTCTACAGAATTTTTCCCTTGTCTTAAACGCTGCAATTTTTGAAGCAATTCACGTTGATAATATGGTGGAACCCAACGCGTACGCATAGCAGTTTTCAAAGCAGCCCAAGTAGTTGGAATAGGATATAATCTACAATGTTCAGACCACCATACACATGCAAAACTAGTGAAAGCACAAACAGCAGCAGCAACTCGTCTCTCCTCAGGATATTGTAAACATGTAAATCGTTGTTCAGTTTCTAACTCCCAAGTAAGATATATATCAGGAACATATCTACCCTCAAATGGTGGAATATTCAATTTCAGTTTAGGAATATGGACATCATCTCGTACCTGAGGTGGTGGTGCAGGCCTACCATTACGAATATATACCTGAGGTCGACCTGCTGGTGGTGGTACAGGTGGCTGCACGTAGTGTTGATTTTGATCAACCTCATCCTCATAATCTCCCACATAATCCTCCTCCTCCACATCAGCAGCAGGAGCCACATAAGTATCAACAGCAGCACCAACAGTTTGGCCAAACGCAAGAGGAACACGGCTTGCTCGGCGGAGGTCTGCTTCGCGGCGTGGAGGTAGTCGTTGTTGTTGTTGTTGGAGAGGTGCGTTAGGTGCAGCGGGTGGTGGTGGTGGAAGACGCGCGAGCAATTCATTAAACTTGTTATCGAGCTTTGTTTCGAACGTCTTCTCAAGGCCAGTGATCTTCTCCATGGCCTCTTCAAAATTGTTCAGCACATCTTGCACCTGTTCAGTCATCATTTGCTGAAACTTATCATGAAGCTCCTTGTTCGATAAATTCTCCCAGTCAATCTCGTCGGCTTGTGATCCTGGCATGGTTAGCAGCAATAGAAACACACAAGAATATGATCCTACAGACTACGAACAAGTGGTGGTGGTGGGTGTCACAAATCCGTCAAGCAAATCTCAAATTCTTACCAGTTCTTACCCAGCAGCAGGCGGTGATCGGCAACCGTTGTAGTCAAAAACTCTCAAAGCTTGGATAGAGCGATTACTAGGGAGAGTCAAACGCACGACGTAGATGTATGTGGAGCTGGGAAGGCTTATAATATGGTAGCAAAAAGGGTCAGCAATAATCAATTCAGAGATGCAAAGTTGAATAAACGCTCAACGACGGTACTGTGCTGGTCCTAGGCTAGACTGTGCTAGAGACGCGAGCCTAGAACACTAACAAAATCACGGCGCGGCACATAAACAAGGGAAAAGCACACTCTGGACTTTTTTTTCGCTCTTTTTTTTTGCGAAAAATCACTATAATGGCGAGTGTCTCAAAACTCTTCTTAGCTCAAACTGACAGGATGGGCACGAAATTTTTTTTGACCAATTTTTTTTTTTGACTGCCCGGACCCAAAAACTGGAAACGGGTCAAAAAAAACTTCCTATAATGGCACCTGTCTCAAAACACTCAGAAACACCTAAAAATAGGATAGCCAGAAATTTTTTCGAAAAATGCGTCTTCGAAAAATTTTGGGCCTAAATGGAGCATGGCTACCCGACTCTTTTTTTTTTCCGAAACCTACTCCGGCAAGGAAACACGAATCGGAATCTAGATGGATCTCGAAAACAAACCTAATATGACAAGAACTCGGATTGGTGGTGGATATATGGTGGTAGATGGCAGCGGTGGTGGTATATGACACCTGTGGTGGTATATGGATACGGATTCGAAGCGGTGGCGGATAAGCGGTGGTGGTAGATGGCAGGGGTGATGATGATGGTGCGGCGGCGGCGTGACAACTTATGACCAGAACTCGAAACTCTAAAAGACTAGACTCTAAGACCAGCAACTAGACACGACGATGCAACCGCAAATTCAACAAAGCAAAACCCTAAAAAGATTATGCAAAGGCTCAGATTGGTTCGGATATGATGAACTAACCCTAATTTTTTTTGTGGCTTTTTCGTGGACTGTAGGTATGAAGAACAGACTCGATCTAAACTACGAAAAACTGTAAAATCTCACCGAGCAACCTGGAAATCTGATACCACTTGATAGAGGCGAGGGTCCCGATCTTTCGATGAGATGATGGATATCGCTTTGGTGGAAGTCGACTTTGACGATCCGAGTACGAACGTGCGAGGATGTCGCGCCTTAGCAATCGCTAAACCAACTCCGAGAGGTTATTGACCACGCCAGAGCACGATCAACCTGACCACGAGGGTCTGTTTCCTGCGAGCAAACGAAGAACAAGCAAGAAACTAAGATTGCAATCTGGATATTGCGAATATAAGATGAAAGCTTTATTGATCAAGGTGGGGTTCTGTGACGCCTCTGTCTGGTCGTTGAACACAAACGAAGTACGCGAAGTTGCAGCTATGGCGAACTTTTAATCTAAACAAAACCCAAAGTCTAAACGATGCCCTAAGGGCTGTATATATGGAGGAAGAGGGGGGGGGGATTTCGTGGCCCTTGGTGGAGGGGTCCGAAATCAACCCTATCTCTTGTTTCCCGACACATACGGACTCTAGAAATAGCCTATACTTATGTATTTCGAAATTACATGGGCCTGGCCCAATAATAAGGTGACGCAGCACCTAAAATAGCCTCGGGACGAAATTTATGAAGTGGCGTCTTGTATATTTCGTCCAAGGCTTCATGCACCCATTATGGTGGCTTCAAAGTCCTGAAATCATCACTTGTAACTCCGTTCTTGTTTCCCTTGCGCATGCCATCGTCTCCATGCTTGTTCTTGCTCCAATGTTCATCCTTCTCCAAGCTAGGCCCTTCATTTGTAAGCAAAACAAATGTATCCAATTTAGGCAGCATCATATTCTCATGAACATTAGAATCATTACCAAGAAACGAAAGTACCTGGTAATTTAGTTGGCGTGCACGAGCTCTAGTAATTGGTCCAGTATGTATAGCAGCAGGGGCTGTGGGTGTAACAATTGTATTGATGTCCTCATCAGCCTATCACCGCGGAGTCCTGCCACTGGTCATCCCAACCGATCACTTTCGACCATCGTGATTACTCAGCAAGTATCCGGCATGCAGGATGGGCTGCCCTGGTATTAGACCCAATAATTGACGGATACCACTTCACACGAGTCCTGATGGACGGTGGCAGCAGTCTAAACCTGATATACCAGGATACAATCCGCGAAATGGGGATAGACCCAACAAAAATTTGCCATAGCAATACTACCTTTAAAGGAGTAACGCCAGGCCCAGGGGCTCATTGCGCGGGCTCCCTGCTACTAAAGGTTATATTCGGCTTCCCCGATAACTTCCGTAGCGAACATTTAACCTTCAACATCGCTCCGTTCCAAAGTGGCTATCAAGCACTACTCGAACGCGAAGCTTTCGCTCGCTTTAATGCAATACCGCACTATGCTTCCCTCACACTCAAAATGCCCGGCCCATGTGGCATCATTACAGTAAACGGAAGTATTAAGCGAGCTTTGCACGCCGAAGAGAGTGCGGCTGCCTTGGCAGCCGCACACTAAAAACGGCCTCACCAACTTAAGCATTTAATAGGTCATCAAGACCTCGGACACGGTTAGACGAGTCCAGCGCAGCTATATGTAATTCATACCGGATCAATGGTCACACCCCTATTACAAATACAAGGGGCTCAACGCGCGTAGACAAGTGGCAATTTTTACTCATCTTGAATTATACATGGTTTCTTTAAAAACTATCTTTTTGCACGACAACTTTTTCACCTAAGTTCCTATCTTTTACAGATGATCATCGTGCTACACCCGTCCAGGATACGGCACAACAGAGACACAGGCACGGACGTGCAGCAGGGACCCGCTCCAAGGATTCTTTTTAGATTAAGACCCTGCGTAAACCTTTTTTACTGTCTCTTATTGATACATATCCACCGAATTCTCAGCACTGCTGAGAAGGATGCTGACGTCTTGGCATGTGGCCATGTCAGAATAATGCACGTACCTGGACACAAGGGGCTTCTTACAAAGGGCACTATTTAGGCCCGGTTTATACCATAAAGACCGAATACCTTAGGGAGTGTTCGGCGTCGCGAGTTTGGCCTTATATGCATCAGCTCTGAATCATTGTCTTTGGTCAAATGTTGGGTTTGCCCGGCTCCTGTGTTTTGGTGCCTTACGTTCCGCTTTATCGGCTAAGGTAGCACCAGGAGAACTACTGCGATTGTGCCCTGGTTCATTTGGACGAGCACCTCAGTAGAGAAAGCCGAAAACTGACTGTCATGATATAGCGTGAGACTGGTCAACCACTCGATGACCTATCGGAATGTTAGAATTCCTCCGCCTTAACAAAGGGCCATTTTCCGGCCAGGCATGTACGCACCCCGCGATCGGAAGAGTGCGGAGCCACCAGGGGCTATCTAGTAGCCCCACTGTCAAACTCCTATGGCTAAGTGAAAGTGTTAAAGCATTATAGTCCGGTTGCCTCGCTCGCTACGCTATCACCTCCTTAATAGGACCAAGACGTTGGGTTAAGTGTGAACACACGTTTTTTGCGAGCACCTCCGCATTATATGCATGGGGGTTGAAGCCGACGGTTGCAATCTTTCAGGTTATACACATGTATACAAAACGGCCGCACAGGAGGCATCATACTACTTTCAGGCAAAAGTATAAACATAGCCTTATAAAAACTTCATAAAAGCATTGTGTTTACAATGAGAATACATATCACTCAAACATAATATTCTTCGAGCACTGGGCCTCTATCAAACGAGCACCCTCGAGAACCTCCTCGAAATAATGCTCGGCAGCCACTCGGCCTATGGCCGAACCCTGCGCCGCAACAGTGGTAGCATCCATCTCCGCCCAATATGCTTTAACATGGGCAAGGGCCATCCGTGAGCCTTCTATGCATGCCGACCTCTTCATCGCATTAATGTGCGGCACCGCACCAAGGAACTGCTGCACTAAGCTGAAATAGCTGTTCGGCTTTGGCTTTTCCGGCCATAGCTGATCCACAACAGACCTCATGGCGAGTCCGGACAACCTATTCAGTTCGGCCCATTCGGCTAGCTGGTCAGTCAATGAAAACGGACACTCTGGAACGTGGAATTGCGACCAGAACAGCTTGTCCACTTCACGATCTGTCTGACCTTGGAAGTACTTGGCCGCATCGGCAGCGCTCGCCGCCAAATCCACATACGCATCTGCCGAACTCCACAGCCGATCCAGAGGGGCATACCATGGATCTCCGAACTTCCTCCGTAACATGAAGGGTTTTCCAGCTGCAATATCCCTGGCTTCCCGCAGCTCCTCCTTCTTCGCTCTCATAGCAGAACGGGTGTCTTTGTCCACCATCATGGCCTTCTCAAGGTCCGTTGCTTTCGCTCAGTTTTCTTTTTCAATGACCCGGCAACGGTCGGTAGTGTCATTTAATTCTACGACCATCTTGGCCAGCTTCTCTTGGCTCTCGCAATGTGCGGCCTTCTCGGCTTTCAAATCTTCGGCCGCCTTCAAAGCAGCGGCATTACTAATCCTCGCTTATTCCTTGGCTCGAGCAAGTTCTGCCCGCAAGGTTTCCACGGTGGCAGCTCCATCTGCAGTCACAACATATTAAAGATACTATCATCATGCTGCTCTTACTATGTGGCGTTCACCAGATAATAACACTTACCCTGTGCCTCGTCAAGCCTCTTGTTAACAAGCTCGATGTCGGCATCTGCTGCATCCAGCTGCCGTTTTAATTTGGCAAACTCACTAGTCCGGCTAGCCACCGGAGCTTCCACCACCTGCACATAGGGGCAGTCTGGTTATTGCCTGGGAATATGATCCTCTGTTCGCGGCCGTTCTCGACAACAACCAGAGTCTCAGGGGCTACTATCTACACAGGCACACCTAACATGTGCAGTACTATCACATATTATCTCACGTACCTCAAAGCCTGTCAGTAGACTCATAAAGGCTTCATGTAATCGGCTTTCAGTGGACGAGATTCTCTCCATCACCGTACCTATCGGCATATGGTGTTCTTCTGAGATGGCCGCTTGCCCGACCAACTCCCTCAGAACGTCCGACCACACACCAGACGGTGCTGGACTCTTTTGTCTGCTCTCTTCGGGAGCCGGACGCTGGGGACTTCGGGGGTCTATGGGATTATCTTCTGGCCTCACCGGATCCGGAGAGGCCCTCCGTGACGACACTTCGGGGTCGCCCGCTTCTTGAGCGGAGGAGTCCGGGGGAGGCGTTTTGCTCTGCATCATCTCTGGAAGAAGATCCCCCGAAGACGAGCTCATCTGAGAGGGGCTAAGGCCCGAACTTCAAGATATATGCGGTGGTTATTTTTTCTGAAAAAAGATAGCATACCTTTACTATTAAAGTATTTTGGATCACTTACGACTCGTTGGAGGGCTGATCCCCCCGCGGACTTTGTGCGGCAAAAGCACCCCCCGAGGCAGCACCCTCTGTGGGAGACTTCTTCTCCCGTTTGGAGGCTTCGGCTTCCGGATCCTCGGAAGCAGTCCTTTTCCTCCCCCGGTTGTCCTCCTTCGTGGAGACGCTCATTCCCTCAGTTGGAACGGGCAGCAATG